>NW_028120056.1:0-240054 GCF_965119305.1 Pelophylax lessonae | reverse complement strand
CTTTGGACCGGCCACGGAAGTGTTAAAAAAATGTTGAAAACCTTATTTATTTATTCATTTATTTGTTTGAGATCCTGAGGAATCCCAATGAGCTTTTCCAAGGCCCTCCCTGACCGCAGTAGCAAATAGTTTTTACAGAGCTGGTTTGCTTGTCCCAGCATCTGACCCTCCTCTTTTCACAGCACGGGCTTGGGACCGACCACGGCAGAGTTAAAAAAAATGTTGAAAACATTATTTATTTATTCATTTATTTGTTTGAGATCATGAGGAATCCCAATGAGCTTTTCCAAGGCCCTCCCTGACTGCAGTAGCAAATAGTTTTTACAGAGCTGGTTTGCTTGTCCCAGCATCTGACCCTCTATTCACAGCACGGGCTTGGGACCGGCCATGGCAGAGTTAAAAAATGTTGAAAACATTATTTATTTATTCATTTATTTGTTTGAGATCCTGAGGAATCCCAATGAGCTTTTCCAAGGCCCTCCCTGACCACAGTAGCAAATAGTTTTTACAGAGCTGGTTTCCTTGTCCCAGCATCTGACCCTCCTCTTTTCACAGCACGGGCTTGGGACCGGCCACGGCAGAGTTAAAAAATGTTGAAAACATTATTTATTTATTTATTAATTTATTTGTTTGAGATCCTGAGGAATCCCAATGAGCTTTTCCAAGGCCCTCCCTGACCGCAGTAGCAAATAGTTTTTACAGAGCTGGTTTGCTTGTCCCAGCATCTGACCCTCCTCTTTTCACAGCACGGGCTTGGGACCGGCGACGGCAGAGTTAAAAAATGTTGAAAACATTATTTATTTATTTGATTGAGATCCTGAGGAATCCCAATGAGCTTTTCCAAGGCACTCCCTGACCTCAGTAGAAAATAGTTTTTACAGAGCTGGTTTGCTTGTCCCAGCATCTGACCCTCCTCTTTTCACAGCACGGGCTTTGGACCGGCCACGGCAGAGTTAAAAAATGTTGAAAACATTATTTATTTATTCATTTATTTGTTTGAGATCCTGAGGAATCCCAATGAGCGTTTCCAAGGCCCTCCCTGACCGCAGTAGCAAATAGTTTTTACAGAGCTGGTTTCCTTGTCCCAGCATCTGACCCTCCTCTTTTCACAGCACGGGCTTGGGACCGGCCACGGCAGAGTTAAAAAAATGTTGAAAACATTATTTATTTATTTAATAATTTATTTGTTTGAGATCCTGAGGAATCCCAATGAGCTTTTCCAAGGCACTCCCTGACCGCAGTAGCAAATAGTTTTTACAGAGCTGGTTTGCTTGTCCCAGCATCTGACCCTCCTCTTTTCAAAGCACGGGCTTGGGACCGGCCACGGCAGAGTTAAAAAAATGTTGAAAACATTATTTATTTATTCATTTAATTGTTTGAGATCCTGAGGAATCCCAATGAGCTTTTCCAAGGCCCTCCCTGACCGCAGTAGCAAATCGTTTTTACAGAGCTGGTTTGCTTGTCCCAACATCTGACCCTCCTCTTTTCACAGCACGGGCTTGGGACCGGCCACGGCAGAGTTAAAAAATGTTGAAAACATTATTTATTTATTTATTCATTTATTTGTTTGAGATTCTGAGGAATCCCAATGAGCTTTTCCAAGGCCCTCCCTGACCGCAGTAGCAAATAGTTTTTTTTACAGAGCTGGTTTGCTTGTCCCAGCATCTGACCCTCTTCTTTTCACAGCACGGGCTTGGGACCGGACACGGCAGAGTTAAAAAAATGTTGAAAACATTATTTATTTATTCATTTATTTGTTTGAGATCCTGAGGAATCCCAATGAGCTTTTCCAAGGCCCTCCCTTACTGCAGTATCAAATAGTTTTTACAGAGCTGGTTTGCTTATCCCAGCATCTGACCCTCCTCTTTTCACAGCACGGGCTTGGGACCGGCCACGGCAGAGTTAAAAAAATGTTGAAAACATTATTTATTCATTTATTTGTTTGAGATCCTGAGGAATCCCAATGAGCTTTTCCAAGGCCCTCCCTGACCGCAGTAGCAAATAGTTTTTACAGAGCTGGTTTGCTTGTCCCAGCATCTGACCCTCCTCTATTCACAGCACGGGCTTGGGACCGGCCATGGCAGAGTTAAAAAATGTTGAAAACATTATTTATTTATTCATTTATTTGTTTGAGATCCTGAGGAATCCCAATGAGCTTTTCCAAGGCCCTCCCTGACCGCAGTAGCAAATAGTTTTTACAGAGCTGGTTTGCTTGTCCCAGTATCTGACCCTCCTCTTTTCACAGCACGGGCTTGGGACCGGCCACGGCAGAGTTAAAAAAATGTTGAAAACATTATTTATTTATTTATTCATTTATTTGTTTGAGATCCTGAGGAATCCCAATGAGCTTTTCCAAGGCCCTCCCTGACTGCAGTATCAAATAGTTTTTACAGAGCTGGTTTGCTTATCCCAGCATCTGACCCTCCTCTTTTCACAGCACGGGCTTGGGACCGGCCACGGCAGAGTTAAAAAAATGTTGAAAACATTATTTATTTATTTATTCATTTATTTGTTTGAGATCCTGAGGAATCCCAATGAGCTTTTCCAAGGCCCTCCCTGACTGCAGTATCAAATAGTTTTTACAGAGCTGGTTTGCTTATCCCAGCATCTGACCCTCCTCTTTTCACAGCACGGGCTTGGGACCGGCCACGGCAGAGTTAAAAAAATGTTGAAAACATTATTTATTTATTCATTTATTTGTTTGAGATCCTGAGGAATCCCAATGAGCTTTTCCAAGGCCCTCCCTGACTGCAGTATCAAATAGTTTTTACAGAGCTGGTTTGCTTATCCCAGCATCTGACCCTCCTCTTTTCACAGCACGGGCTTGGGACCGGCCACGGCAGAGTTAAAAAAATGTTGAAAACATTATTCATTTATTTATTCATTTATTTGTTTGAGATCATGAGGAATCCCAATGAGCTTTTCCAAGGCCCTCCCTGACTGCAGTATCAAATAGTTTTTACAGAGCTGGTTTGCTTATCCCAGCATCTGACCCTCCTCTTTTCACAGCACGGGCTTGGGACCGGCCACGGCAGAGTTAAAAAAATGTTGAAAACATTATTTATTTATTCATTTATTTGTTTGAGATCCTGAGGAATCCCAATGAGCTTTTCCAAGGCCCTCCCTGACCGCAGTAGCAAATAGTTTTTACAGAGCTGGTTTGCTTGTCCCAGCATCTGACCCTCCTCTATTCACAGCACGGGCTTGGGACCGGCCATGGCAGAGTTAAAAAATGTTGAAAACATTATTTATTTATTCATTTATTTGTTTGAGATCCTGAGGAATCCCAATGAGCTTTTCCAAGGCCCTCCCTGACCGCAGTAGCAAATAGTTTTTACAGAGCTGGTTTCCTTGTCCCAGCATCTGACCCTCCTCTTTTCACAGCACGGGCTTGGGACCGGCCACGGCAGAGTTAAAAAATGTTGAAAACATTATTTATTTATTTATTAATTTATTTGTTTGAGATCCTGAGGAATCCCAATGAGCTTTTCCAAGACCCTCCCTGACCGCAGTAGCAAATAGTTTTTACAGAGCTGGTTTGCTTGTCCCAGCATCTGACCCTCCTCTTTTCACAGCACGGGCTTGGGACCGGCGATGGCAGAGATAAAAAATGTTGAAAACATTATTTATTTATTTGTTTGAGATCCTGAGGAATCCCAATGAGCTTTTCCAAGGCACTCCCTGACCTCAGTAGAAAATAGTTTTTACAGAGCTGGTTTGCTTGTCCCAGCATCTGACCCTCCTCTTTTCACAGCACGGGCTTGGGACCGGCCACGGCAGAGTTAAAAAAATGTTGAAAACATTATTTATTTATTCATTTATTTGTTTGAGATCCTGAGGAATCCCAATGAGCTTTTCCAAGGCCCTCCCTGACCGCAGTAGCAAATAGTTTTTACAGAGCTGGTTTGCTTGTCCCAACATCTGACCCTCCTCTTTTCACAGCACGGGCTTGGGACCGGCCACGGCAGAGTTAAAAAATGTTGAAAACATTATTTATTTATTTATTCATTTATTTGTTTGAGATTCTGAGGAATCCCAATGAGCTTTTCCAAGGCCCTCCCTTACCGCAGTAGCAAATATTTTTTTTACAGAGCTGGTTTGCTTGTCCCAGCATCTGACCCCCTTCTTTTCACAGCACGGGCTTTGGACCGGCCACGGAAGTGTTAAAAAAATGTTGAAAACCTTATTTATTTATTCATTTATTTGTTTGAGATCCTGAGGAATCCCAATGAGCTTTTCCAAGGCCCTCCCTGACCGCAGTAGCAAATAGTTTTTACAGAGCTGGTTTGCTTGTCCCAGCATCTGACCCTCCTCTTTTCACAGCACGAGCTTGGGACCGACCACGGCAGAGTTAAAAAAAATGTTGAAAACATTATTTATTTATTCATTTATTTGTTTGAGATCATGAGGAATCCCAATGAGCTTTTCCAAGGCCCTCCCTGACTGCAGTAGCAAATAGTTTTTACAGAGCTGGTTTGCTTGTCCCAGCATCTGACCCTCTATTCACAGCACGGGCTTGGGACCGGCCATGGCAGAGTTAAAAAATGTTGAAAACATTATTTATTTATTCATTTATTTGTTTGAGATCCTGAGGAATCCCAATGAGCTTTTCCAAGGCCCTCCCTGACCACAGTAGCAAATAGTTTTTACAGAGCTGGTTTCCTTGACCCAGCATATGACCCTCCTCTTTTCACAGCACGGGCTTGGGACCGGCCACGGCAGAGTTAAAAAATGTTGAAAACATTATTTATTTATTTATTAATTTATTTGTTTGAGATCCTGAGGAATCCCAATGAGCTTTTCCAAGGCCCTCCCTGACCGCAGTAGCAAATCGTTTTTACAGAGCTGGTTTGCTTGTCCCAGCATCTGACCCTCCTCTTTTCACAGCACGGGCTTGGGATCGGCGACGGCAGAGTTAAAAAATGTTGAAAACATTATTTATTTATTTGATTGAGATCCTGAGGAATCCCAATGAGCTTTTCCAAGGCACTCCCTGACCTCAGTAGAAAATAGTTTTTACAGAGCTGGTTTGCTTGTCCCAGCATCTGACCCTCCTCTTTTCACAGCACGGGCTTGGGACCGGCCACGGCAGAGTTAAAAAAATGTTGAAAACATTATTTATTTATTCATTTATTTGTTTGAGATCCTGAGGAATCCCAATGAGCTTTTCCAAGGCCCTCCCTGACCGCAGTAGCAAATAGTTTTTACAGAGCTGGTTTCCTTGTCCCAGCATCTGACCCTCCTCTTTTCACAGCACGGGCTTGGGACCGGCCACGGCAGAGTTAAAAAAATGTTGAAAACATTATTTATTTATTTAATAATTTATTTGTTTGAGATCCTGAGGAATCCCAATGAGCTTTTCCAAGGCACTCCCTGACCGCAGTAGCAAATAGTTTTTACAGAGCTGGTTTGCTTGTCCCAGCATCTGACCCTCCTCTTTTCAAAGCACGGGCTTGGGACCGGCCACGGCAGAGTTAAAAAAATGTTGAAAACATTATTTATTTATTCATTTAATTGTTTGAGATCCTGAGGAATCCCAATGAGCTTTTCCAAGGCCCTCCCTGACCGCAGTAGCAAATCGTTTTTACAGAGCTGGTTTGCTTGTCCCAACATCTGACCCTCCTCTTTTCACAGCACGGGCTTGGGACCGGCCACGGCAGAGTTAAAAAATGTTGAAAACATTATTTATTTATTTATTCATTTATTTGTTTGAGATTCTGAGGAATCCCAATGAGCTTTTCCAAGGCCCTCCCTGACCGCAGTAGCAAATAGTTTTTTTTACAGAGCTGGTTTGCTTGTCCCAGCATCTGACCCTCTTCTTTTCACAGCACGGGCTTGGGACCGGACACGGCAGAGTTAAAAAAATGTTGAAAACATTATTTATTTATTCATTTATTTGTTTGAGATCCTGAGGAATCCCAATGAGCTTTTCCAAGGCCCTCCCTTACTGCAGTATCAAATAGTTTTTACAGAGCTGGTTTGCTTATCCCAGCATCTGACCCTCCTCTTTTCACAGCACGGGCTTGGGACCGGCCACGGCAGAGTTAAAAAAATGTTGAAAACATTATTTATTCATTTATTTGTTTGAGATCCTGAGGAATCCCAATGAGCTTTTCCAAGGCCCTCCCTGACCGCAGTAGCAAATAGTTTTTACAGAGCTGGTTTGCTTGTCCCAGCATCTGACCCTCCTCTATTCACAGCACGGGCTTGGGACCGGCCATGGCAGAGTTAAAAAATGTTGAAAACATTATTTATTTATTCATTTATTTGTTTGAGATCCTGAGGAATCCCAATGAGCTTTTCCAAGGCCCTCCCTGACCGCAGTAGCAAATAGTTTTTACAGAGCTGGTTTGCTTGTCCCAGTATCTGACCCTCCTCTTTTCACAGCACGGGCTTGGGACCGGCCACGGCAGAGTTAAAAAAATGTTGAAAACATTATTTATTTATTTATTCATTTATTTGTTTGAGATCCTGAGGAATCCCAATGAGCTTTTCCAAGGCCCTCCCTGACTGCAGTATCAAATAGTTTTTACAGAGCTGGTTTGCTTATCCCAGCATCTGACCCTCCTCTTTTCACAGCACGGGCTTGGGACCGGCCACGGCAGAGTTAAAAAAATGTTGAAAACATTATTTATTCATTTATTTGTTTGAGATCCTGTGGAATCCCAATGAGCTTTTCCAAGGCCCTCCCTGACCGCAGTAGCAAATAGTTTTTACAGAGCTGGTTTGCTTGTCCCAGCATCTGACCCTCCTCTTTTCACAGCACGGGCTTGGGACCGGCCATGGCAGAGTTAAAAAAATGTTGAGAACATTATTTATTTATTTATTCATTTATTTGTTTGAGATCCTGAGGAATCCCAATGAGCTTTTCCAAGGCCCTCCCTGACTGCAGTATCAAATAGTTTTTACAGAGCTGGTTTGCTTATCCCAGCATCTGACCCTCCTCTTTTCACAGCACGGGCTTGGGACCGGCCACGGCAGAGTTAAAAAAATGTTGAAAACATTATTTATTTATTCATTTATTTGTTTGAGATCCTGAGGAATCCCAATGAGCTTTTCCAAGGCCCTCCCTGACCGCAGTAGCAAATAGTTTTTACAGAGCTGGTTTGCTTGTCCCAGCATCTGACCCTCCTCTATTCACAGCACGGGCTTGGGACCGGCCATGGCAGAGTTAAAAAATGTTGAAAACATTATTTATTTATTTAATAATTTATTTGTTTGAGATCCTGAGGAATCCCAATGAGCTTTTCCAAGGCCCTCCCTGACCGCAGTAGCAAATAGTTTTTACAGAGCTGGTTTGCTTGTCCCAGCATCTGACCCTCCTCTTTTCACAGCACGGGCTTGGGACCGGCCACGGCAGAGTTAAAAAAATGTTGAAAACATTATTTATTTATTCATTTATTTGTTTGAGATCATGAGGAATCCCAATGAGCTTTTACAAGGCCCTCCCTGACTGCACTAGCAAATAGTTTTTACAGAGCTGGATTGCTTGTCCCAGCATCTGACCCTCCTCTTTTCACAGCATGGGCTTGGGACTGTCCACGGCAGAGTTAAAAAATGTTGAAAACATTATTTATTTATTTATTCATTTATTTGTTTGAGATTCTGAGGAATCCCAATGAGCTTTTCCAAGGCCCTCCCTGACCGCAGTAGCAAATAGTTTTTTTTACAGAGCTGGTTTGCTTGTCTCAGCATCTGACCCTCCTCTTTTCACAGCACGGGCTTGGGACCGTCCACGGCAGAGTTTAAAAAATGTTGAAAACATTATTTATTTATTCATTTATTTGTTTGAGATCCTAAGGAATCCCAATGAGCTTTTCCAAGGCCCTCCCTGACCGTAGTAGCAAATCGTTTTTACAGAGCTGGTTTGCTTGTCCCAGCATCTGACCCTCCTCTTTTCACAGCACGGGCTTGGGACCGGCCACGGCAGAGTTAAAAAATGTTGAGAACATTATTTATTTATTTATTCATTTATTTGTTTGAGATCCTAAGGAATCCCAATGAGCTTTTCCAAGGCCCTCCCTGACCGCAGTAGCAAATAGTTTTTTTTACAGAGCTGGTTTGCTTGTCCCAGCATCTGACCCTCTTCTTTTCACAGCACGGGCTTGGGACTGGCCACGGCAGAGTTAAAAAAAAATGTTGAAAACATTATTTATTTATTCATTTATTTGTTTGAGATCATGAGGAATCCCAATGAGCTTTTCCAAGGCCCTCCCTGACTGCACTAGCAAATAGTTTTTACAGAGCTGGTTTGCTTGTCCCAGCATCTGACCCTCCTCTTTTCACAGCACGGGCTTGGGACCAGCCACGGTAGAGTTAAAAAAATGTTGAAAACATTATTTATTTATTCATTTATTTGTTTGAGATCCTGAGGAATCCCAATGAGCTTTTCCAAGGCCCTCCCTGACCGCAGTAGCAAATCATTTTTACAGAGCTGGTTTGCTTGTCCCAACATCTGACCCTCCTCTTTTCACAGCACGGGCTTGGGACCAGCCACGGCAGAGTTAAAAAATGTTGAAAACATTATTTATTTATTCATTTGTTTGAGATTCTGAGGAATCCCAATGAGCTTTTCCAAGGCCCTCCCTGACCGCAGTAGCAAATAGTTTTTTTTACAGAGCTGGTTTGCTTGTCCCAGCATCTGACCCTCCTCTTTTCACAGCACGGGCTTGGGACCAGCCACGGTAGAGTTAAAAAAATGTTGAAAACATTATTTATTTATTCATTTATTTGTTTGAGATCCTGAGGAATCCCAATGAGCTTTTCCAAGGCCCTCCCTGACCGCAGTAGCAAATCATTTTTACAGAGCTGGTTTGCTTGTCCCAACATCTGACCCTCCTCTTTTCACAGCACGGGCTTGGGACCAGCCACGGCAGAGTTAAAAAATGTTGAAAACATTATTTATTTATTTATTCATTTATTTGTTTGAGATTCTGAGGAATCCCAATGAGCTTTTCCAAGGCCCTCCCTGACCGCAGTAGCAAATAGTTTTTTTTACAGAGCTGGTTTGCTTGTCCCAGCATCTGACCCTCTTCTTTTCACAGCACGGGCTTGAGACCGGCCATGGCAGAGTTAAAAAAGTTGAAAACATTATTTATTTATTCATTTATTTGTTTGAGATCCTGAGGAATCCCAATGAGCTTTTCCAAGGCCCTCCCTGACCGCAGTAGCAAATAGTTTTTACAGAGCTGGTTTCCTTGTCTCAGCATCTGACCCTCCTCTTTTCACAGCACGGGCTTGGGACCGGCCACGGCAGAGTTAAAAAATGTTGAAAACATTATTTATTTATTTATTCATTTATTTGTTTGAGATCCTGAGGAATCCCAATGAGCTTTTCCAAGGCCCTCCCTGACTGCACTAGCAAATAGTTTTTACAGAGCTGGTTTGCTTGTCCCAGCATCTGACCCTCCTCTTTTCACAGCACGGGCTTGGGACCGGCCACGGCAGAGTTAAAAAATGTTGAAAACATTATTTATTTATTTATTCATTTATTTGTTTGAGATCCTGAGGAATCCCAATGAGCTTTTCCAAGGCCCTCCCTGACCGCAGTAGCAAATAGTTTTTACAGAGCTGGTTTGCTTGTCCCAGCATCTGACCCTCCTCTTTTCACAGCACGGGCTTGGGACCGGCCATGGCAGAGTTAAAAAAATGTTGAAAACATTATTTATTTATTCATTTATTTGTTTGAGATCCTGAGGAATCCCAATGAGCTTTTCCAAGGCCCTCCCTGACCGCAGTAGCAAATAGTTTTTACAGAGCTGGTTTGCTTGTCCCAGCATCTGACCCTCCTCTATTCACAGCACGGGCTTGGGACCGGCCATGGCAGAGTTAAAAAATGTTGAAAACATTATTTATTTATTCATTTATTTGTTTGAGATCCTGAGGAATCCCAATGAGCTTTTCCAAGGCCCTCCCTGACCGCAGTAGCAAATAGTTTTTACAGAGCTGGTTTGCTTGTCCCAGCATCTGACCCTCCTCTTTTCACAGCACGGGCTTGGGACCAACCATGGCAGAGTTAAAAAAAATGTTGAAAACATTATTTATTTATTCATTTATTTGTTTGAGATCATGAGGAATCCCAATGAGCTTTTCCAAGGCCCTCCCTGACTGCACTAGCAAATAGTTTTTACAGAGCTGGTTTGCTTGTCCCAGCATCTGACCCTCCTCTTTTCACAGCACGGGCTTGGGACCGGCCACGGCAGAGTTAAAAAATGTTGAACACATTATTTATTTATTTATTCATTTATTTGTTTGAGATCCTGAGGAATCCCAATGAGCTTTTCCAAGGCCCTCCCTGACTGCAGTATCAAATAGTTTTTACAGAGCTGGTTTGCTTATCCCAGCATCTGACCCTCCTCTTTTCACAGCACGGGCTTGGGACCGGCCATGGCAGAGTTAAAAAAATGTTGAAAACATTATTTATTTATTCATATATTTGTTTGAGATCCTGAGGAATCCCAATGAGCTTTTCCAAGGCCCTCCCTGACCGCAGTAGCAAATAGTTTTTACAGAGCTGGTTTGCTTGTCCCAGCATCTGACCCTCCTCTATTCACAGCACGGGCTTGGGACCGGCCATGGCAGAGTTAAAAAATGTTGAAAACATTATTTATTTATTCATTTATTTGTTTGAGATCCTGAGGAATCCCAATGAGCTTTTCCAAGGCCCTCCCTGACCGCAGTAGCAAATAGTTTTTACAGAGCTGGTTTGCTTGTCCCAGCATCTGACCCTCCTCTTTTCACAGCACGGGCTTGGGACCGGCCACGGCAGAGTTAAAAAAATGTTGAAAACATTATTTATTTATTCATTTATTTGTTTGAGATCCTGAGGAATCCCAATGAGCTTTTCCAAGGCCCTCCCTGACCGCAGTAGCAAATCATTTTTACAGAGCTGGTTTGCTTGTCCCAACATCTGACCCTCCTCTTTTCACAGCACGGGCTTGGGACCGGCCACGGCAGAGTTAAAAAATGTTGAAAACATTATTTATTTATTTATTCATTTATTTGTTTGAGATTCTGAGGAATCCCAATGAGCTTTTCCAAGGCCCTCCCTGACCGCAGTAGCAAATAGTTTTTTTTACAGAGCTGGTTTGCTTGTCCCAGCATCTGACCCTCTTCTTTTCACAGCACGGGCTTGGGACCGGCCATGGCAGAGTTAAAAAATGTTGAAAACATTATTTATTTATTTATTCATTTATTTGTTTGAGATCCTGAGGAATCCCAATGAGCTTTTCCAAGGCCCTCCCTGACTGCACTAGCAAATAGTTTTTACAGAGCTGGTTTGCTTGTCCCAGCATCTGACCCTCCTCTTTTCACAGCACGGGCTTGGGACCGGCCACGGCAGAGTTAAAAAATGTTGAAAACATTATTTATTTATTTATTCATTTATTTGTTTGAGATCCTGAGGAATCCCAATGAGCTTTTCCAAGGCCCTCCCTGACCGCAGTAGCAAATAGTTTTTACAGAGCTGGTTTGCTTGTCCCAGCATCTGACCCTCCTCTTTTCACAGCACGGGCTTGGGACCGGCCATGGCAGAGTTAAAAAAATGTTGAAAACATTATTTATTTATTCATTTATTTGTTTGAGATCCTGAGGAATCCCAATGAGCTTTTCCAAGGCCCTCCCTGACCGCAGTAGCAAATAGTTTTTACAGAGCTGGTTTGCTTGTCCCAGCATCTGACCCTCCTCTATTCACAGCACGGGCTTGGGACCAGCCATGGCAGAGTTAAAAAATGTTGAAAACATTATTTATAAATTTATTTATTTGTTTGAGATCCTGAGGAATCCCAATGAGCTTTTCCAAGGCCCTCCCTGACCGCAGTAGCAAATAGTTTTTACAGAGCTGGTTTCCTTGTCCCAGCATCTGACCCTCCTCTTTTCACAGCACGGGCTTGGGACCGGCCACGGCAGAGTTAAAAAATGTTGAAAACATTATTTATTTATTTAATAATTTATTTGTTTGAGATCCTGAGGAATCCCAATGAGCTTTTCCAAGGCCCTCCCTGACCGCAGTAGCAAATAGTTTTTACAGAGCTGGTTTGCTTGTCCCAGCATCTGACCCTCCTCTTTCACAGCACGGGCTTGGGACCGGCCACGGCAGAGTTAAAAAAATGTTGAAAACATTATTTATTTATTCATTTATTTGTTTGAGATCCTGAGGAATCCCAATGAGCTTTTCCAAGGCCCTCCCTGACCGCAGTAGCAAATCGTTTTTACAGAGCTGGTTTGCTTGTCCCAGCATCTGACCCTCCTCTTTTCACAGCACGGGCTTGGGAACGGCCACGGCAGAGTTAAAAAAATGTTGAAAACATTATTTATTTATTTATTCATTTATTTGTTTGAGATCCTGAGGAATCCCAATGAGCTTTTCCAAGGCCCTCCCTGACTGCAGTATCAAATAGTTTTTACAGAGCTGGTTTGCTTATCCCAGCATCTGACCCTCCTCTTTTCACAGCACGGGCTTGGGACCGGCCACGGCAGAGTTAAAAAAATGTTGAAAACATTATTTATTCATTTATTTGTTTGAGATCCTGAGGAATCCCAATGAGCTTTTCCAAGGCCCTCCCTGACCGCAGTAGCAAATAGTTTTTACAGAGCTGGTTTGCTTGTCCCAGCATCTGACCCTCCTCTATTCACAGCACGGGCTTGGGACCGGCCATGGCAGAGTTAAAAAATGTTGAAAACATTATTTATTTATTCATTTATTTGTTTGAGATCCTGAGGAATCCCAATGAGCTTTTCCAAGGCCCGCCCTGACCGCAGTAGCAAATAGTTTTTACAGAGCTGGTTTGCTTGTCCCAGTATCTGACCCTCCTCTTTTCACAGCACGGGCTTGGGACCGGCCACGGCAGAGTTAAAAAAATGTTGAAAACATTATTTATTTATTTATTCATTTATTTGTTTGAGATCCTGAGGAATCCCAATGAGCTTTTCCAAGGCCCTCCCTGACTGCAGTATCAAATAGTTTTTACAGAGCTGGTTTGCTTATCCCAGCATCTGACCCTCCTCTTTTCACAGCACGGGCTTGGGACCGGCCACGGCAGAGTTAAAAAAATGTTGAAAACATTATTTATTTATTTATTCATTTATTTGTTTGAGATCCTGAGGAATCCCAATGAGCTTTTCCAAGGCCCTCCCTGACTGCAGTATCAAATAGTTTTTACAGAGCTGGTTTGCTTATCCCAGCATCTGACCCTCCTCTTTTCACAGCACGGGCTTGGGACCGGCCACGGCAGAGTTAAAAAAATGTTGAAAACATTATTTATTTATTCATTTATTTGTTTGAGATCCTGAGGAATCCCAATGAGCTTTTCCAAGGCCCTCCCTGACTGCAGTATCAAATAGTTTTTACAGAGCTGGTTTGCTTATCCCAGCATCTGACCCTCCTCTTTTCACAGCACGGGCTTGGGACCGGCCACGGCAGAGTTAAAAAAATGTTGAAAACATTATTCATTTATTTATTCATTTATTTGTTTGAGATCCTGAGGAATCCCAATGAGCTTTTCCAAGGCCCTCCCTGACTGCAGTATCAAATAGTTTTTACAGAGCTGGTTTGCTTATCCCAGCATCTGACCCTCCTCTTTTCACAGCACGGGCTTGGGACCGGCCACGGCAGAGTTAAAAAAATGTTGAAAACATTATTTATTTATTCATTTATTTGTTTGAGATCCTGAGGAATCCCAATGAGCTTTTCCAAGGCCCTCCCTGACCGCAGTAGCAAATAGTTTTTACAGAGCTGGTTTGCTTGTCCCAGCATCTGACCCTCCTCTATTCACAGCACGGGCTTGGGACCGGCCATGGCAGAGTTAAAAAATGTTGAAAACATTATTTATTTATTCATTTATTTGTTTGAAATCCTGAGGAATCCCAATGAGCTTTTCCAAGGCCCTCCCTGACCGCAGTAGCAAATAGTTTTTACAGAGCTGGTTTCCTTGTCCCAGCATCTGACCCTCCTCTTTTCACAGCACGGGCTTGGGACCGGCCACGGCAGAGTTAAAAAATGTTGAAAACATTATTTATTTATTTATTAATTTATTTGTTTGAGATCCTGAGGAATCCCAATGAGCTTTTCCAAGGCCCTCCCTGACCGCAGTAGCAAATAGTTTTTACAGAGCTGGTTTGCTTGTCCCAGCATCTGACCCTCCTCTTTTCACAGCACGGGCTTGGGACCAGCGATGGCAGAGTTAAAAAATTTTGAAAACATTATTTATTTATTTGTTTGAGATCCTGAGGAATCCCAATGAGCTTTTCCAAGGCACTCCCTGACCTCAGTAGAAAATAGTTTTTACAGAGCTGGTTTGCTTGTCCCAGCATCTGACCCTCCTCTTTTCACAGCACGGGCTTGGGACCGGCCACGGCAGAGTTAAAAAAATGTTGAAAACATTATTTATTTATTCATTTATTTGTTTGAGATCCTGAGGAATCCCAATGAGCTTTTCCAAGGCCCTCCCTGACCGCAGTAGCAAATAGTTTTTACAGAGCTGGTTTGCTTGTCCCAACATCTGACTCTCCTCTTTTCACAGCACGGGCTTGGGACCGGCCACGGCAGAGTTAAAAAATGTTGAAAACATTATTTATTTATTTATTCATTTATTTGTTTGAGATTCTGAGGAATCCCAATGAGCTTTTCCAAGGCCCTCCCTTACCGCAGTAGCAAATATTTTTTTTACAGAGCTGGTTTGCTTGTCCCAGCATCTGACCCCCTTCTTTTCACAGCACGGGCTTTGGACCGGCCACGGCAGAGTTAAAAAAATGTTGAAAACCTTATTTATTTATTCATTTATTTGTTTGAGATCCTGAGGAATCCCAATGAGCTTTTCCAAGGCCCTCCCTGACCGCAGTAGCAAATAGTTTTTACAGAGCTGGTTTGCTTGTCCCAGCATCTGACCCTCCTCTTTTCACAGCACGGGCTTGGGACCGACCACGGCAGAGTTAAAAAAAATGTTGAAAACATTATTTATTTATTCATTTATTTGTTTGAGATCATGAGGAATCCCAATGAGCTTTTCCAAGGCCCTCCCTGACTGCAGTAGCAAATAGTTTTTACAGAGCTGGTTTGCTTGTCCCAGCATCTGACCCTCTATTCACAGCACGGGCTTGGGACCGGCCATGGCAGAGTTAAAAAATGTTGAAAACATTATTTATTTATTCATTTATTTGTTTGAGATCCTGAGGAATCCCAATGAGCTTTTCCAAGGCCCTCCCTGACCACAGTAGCAAATAGTTTTTACAGAGCTGGTTTCCTTGTCCCAGCATCTGACCCTCCTCTTTTCACAGCACGGGCTTGGGACCGGCCACGGCAGAGTTAAAAAATGTTGAAAACATTATTTATTTATTTATTAATTTATTTGTTTGAGATCCTGAGGAATCCCAATGAGCTTTTCCAAGGCCCTCCCTGACCGCAGTAGCAAATAGTTTTTACAGAGCTGGTTTGCTTGTCCCAGCATCTGACCCTCCTCTTTTCACAGCACGGGCTTGGGACCGGCGACGGCATAGTTAAAAAATGTTGAAAACATTATTTATTTATTTGATTGAGATCCTGAGGAATCCCAATGAGCTTTTCCAAGGCACTCCCTGACCTCAGTAGAAAATAGTTTTTACAGAGCTGGTTTGCTTGTCCCAGCATCTGACCCTCCTCTTTTCACAGCACGGGCTTGGGACCGGCCACGGCAGAGTTAAAAAAATGTTGAAAACATTATTTATTTATTCATTTATTTGTTTGAGATCCTGAGGAATCCCAATGAGCTTTTCCAAGGCCCTCCCTGACCGCAGTAGCAAATAGTTTTTACAGAGCTGGTTTGCTTGTCCCAGCATCTGACCCTCCTCTTTTCACAGCACGGGCTTGGGACCGGCCACGGCAGAGTTAAAAAAATGTTGAAAACCTTATTTATTTATTCATTTATTTGTTTGAGATCCTGAGGAATCCCAATGAGCTTTTCCAAGGCCCTCCCTGACCGCAGTAGCAAATAGTTTTTACAGAGCTGGTTTGCTTGTCCCAACATCTGACCCTCCTCTTTTCACAGCACGGGCTTGGGACCGGCCACGGCAGAGTTAAAAAATGTTGAAAACATTATTTATTTATTTATTCATTTATTTGTTTGAGATTCTGAGGAATCCCAATGAGCTTTTCCAAGGCCCTCCCTTACCGCTGTAGCAAATATTTTTTTTACAGAGCTGGTTTGCTTGTCCCAGCATCTGACCCCCTTCTTTTCACAGCACGGGCTTTGGACCGGCCACGGCAGAGTTAAAAAAATGTTGAAAACCTTATTTATTTATTCATTTATTTGTTTGAGATCCTGAGGAATCCCAATGAGCTTTTCCAAGGCCCTCCCTGACCGCAGTAGCAAATAGTTTTTACAGAGCTGGTTTGCTTGTCCCAGCATCTGACCCTCCTCTTTTCACAGCACGGGCTTGGGACCGACCACGGCAGAGTTAAAAAAAATGTTGAAAACATTATTTATTTATTCATTTATTTGTTTGAGATCATGAGGAATCCCAATGAGCTTTTCCAAGGCCCTCCCTGACTGCAGTAGCAAATAGTTTTTACAGAGCTGGTTTGCTTGTCCCAGCATCTGACCCTCTATTCACAGCACGGGCTTGGGACCGGCCATGGCAGAGTTAAAAAATGTTGAAAACATTATTTATTTATTCATTTATTTGTTTGAGATCCTGAGGAATCCCAATGAGCTTTTCCAAGGCCCTCCCTGACCACAGTAGCAAATAGTTTTTACAGAGCTGGTTTCCTTGTCCCAGCATCTGACCCTCCTCTTTTCACAGCACGGGCTTGGGACCGGCCACGGCAGAGTTAAAAAATGTTGAAAACATTATTTATTTATTTATTAATTTATTTGTTTGAGATCCTGAGGAATCCCAATGAGCTTTTCCAAGGCCCTCCCTGACCGCAGTAGCAAATAGTTTTTACAGAGCTGGTTTGCTTGTCCCAGCATCTGACCCTCCTCTTTTCACAGCACGGGCTTGGGACCGGCGACGGCATAGTTAAAAAATGTTGAAAACATTATTTATTTATTTGATTGAGATCCTGAGGAATCCCAATGAGCTTTTCCAAGGCACTCCCTGACCTCAGTAGAAAATAGTTTTTACAGAGCTGGTTTGCTTGTCCCAGCATCTGACCCTCCTCTTTTCACAGCACGGGCTTGGGACCGGCCACGGCAGAGTTAAAAAAATGTTGAAAACATTATTTATTTATTCATTTATTTGTTTGAGATCCTGAGGAATCCCAATGAGCTTTTCCAAGGCCCTCCCTGACCGCAGTAGCAAATAGTTTTTACAGAGCTGGTTTGCTTGTCCCAGCATCTGACCCTCCTCTTTTCACAGCACGGGCTTGGGACCGGCCACGGCAGAGTTAAAAAAATGTTGAAAACATTATTTATTTATTCATTTATTTGTTTGAGATCCTGAGGAATCCCAATGAGCTTTTCCAAGGCCCTCCCTGACCGCAGTAGCAAATCATTTTTACAGAGCTGGTTTGCTTGTCCCAACATCTGACCCTCCTCTTTTCACAGCACGGGCTTGGGACCGGCCACGGCAGAGTTAAAAAATGTTGAAAACATTATTTATTTATTTATTCATTTATTTGTTTGAGATTCTGAGGAATCCCAATGAGCTTTTCCAAGGCCCTCCCTGACCGCAGTAGCAAATAGTTTTTTTTACAGAGCTGGTTTGCTTGTCCCAGCATCTGACCCTCTTCTTTTCACAGCACGGGCTTGGGACCGGCCATGGCAGAGTTAAAAAATGTTGAAAACATTATTTATTTATTTATTCATTTATTTGTTTGAGATCCTGAGGAATCCCAATGAGCTTTTCCAAGGCCCTCCCTGACTGCACTAGCAAATAGTTTTTACAGAGCTGGTTTGCTTGTCCCAGCATCTGACCCTCCTCTTTTCACAGCACGGGCTTGGGACCGGCCACGGCAGAGTTAAAAAATGTTGAAAACATTATTTATTTATTTATTCATTTATTTGTTTGAGATCCTGAGGAATCCCAATGAGCTTTTCCAAGGCCCTCCCTGACCGCAGTAGCAAATAGTTTTTACAGAGCTGGTTTGCTTGTCCCAGCATCTGACCCTCCTCTTTTCACAGCACGGGCTTGGGACCGGCCATGGCAGAGTTAAAAAAATGTTGAAAACATTATTTATTTATTCATTTATTTGTTTGAGATCCTGAGGAATCCCAATGAGCTTTTCCAAGGCCCTCCCTGACCGCAGTAGCAAATAGTTTTTACAGAGCTGGTATGCTTGTCCCAGCATCTGACCCTCCTCTATTCACAGCACGGGCTTGGGACCAGCCATGGCAGAGTTAAAAAATGTTGAAAACATTATTTATAAATTTATTTATTTGTTTGAGATCCTGAGGAATCCCAATGAGCTTTTCCAAGGCCCTCCCTGACCGCAGTAGCAAATAGTTTTTACAGAGCTGGTTTCCTTGTCCCAGCATCTGACCCTCCTCTTTTCACAGCACGGGCTTGGGACCGGCCACGGCAGAGTTAAAAAATGTTGAAAACATTATTTATTTATTTAATAATTTATTTGTTTGAGATCCTGAGGAATCCCAATGAGCTTTTCCAAGGCCCTCCCTGACCGCAGTAGCAAATAGTTTTTACAGAGCTGGTTTGCTTGTCCCAGCATCTGACCCTCCTCTTTCACAGCACGGGCTTGGGACCGGCCACGGCAGAGTTAAAAAAATGTTGAAAACATTATTTATTTATTCATTTATTTGTTTGAGATCCTGAGGAATCCCAATGAGCTTTTCCAAGGCCCTCCCTGACCGCAGTAGCAAATCGTTTTTACAGAGCTGGTTTGCTTGTCCCAACATCTGACCCTCCTCTTTTCACAGCACGGGCTTGGGACCGGCCACGGCAGAGTTAAAAAATGTTGAAAACATTATTTATTTATTTATTCATTTATTTGTTTGAGATTCTGAGGAATCCCAATGAGCTTTTCCAAGGCCCTCCCTGACCGCAGTAGCAAATAGTTTTTTTTACAGAGCTGGTTTGCTTGTCCCAGCATCTGACCCTCTTCTTTTCACAGCACGGGCTTGGGACCGGACACGGCAGAGTTAAAAAAATGTTGAAAACATTATTTATTTATTCATTTATTTGTTTGAGATCCTGAGGAATCCCAATGAGCTTTTCCAAGGCCCTCCCTGACCGCAGTAGCAAATAGTTTTTACAGAGCTGGTTTGCTTGTCCCAGCATCTGACCCTCCTCTTTTCACAGCACGGGCTTGGGAACGGCCACGGCAGAGTTAAAAAAATGTTGAAAACATTATTTATTTATTTATTCATTTATTTGTTTGAGATCCTGAGGAATCCCAATGAGCTTTTCCAAGGCCCTCCCTGACTGCAGTATCAAATAGTTTTTACAGAGCTGGTTTGCTTATCCCAGCATCTGACCCTCCTCTTTTCACAGCACGGGCTTGGGACCGGCCACGGCAGAGTTAAAAAAATGTTGAAAACATTATTTATTCATTTATTTGTTTGAGATCCTGAGGAATCCCAATGAGCTTTTCCAAGGCCCTCCCTGACCGCAGTAGCAAATAGTTTTTACAGAGCTGGTTTGCTTGTCCCAGCATCTGACCCTCCTCTATTCACAGCACGGGCTTGGGACCGGCCATGGCAGAGTTAAAAAATGTTGAAAACATTATTTATTTATTCATTTATTTGTTTGAGATCCTGAGGAATCCCAATGAGCTTTTCCAAGGCCCTCCCTGACCGCAGTAGCAAATAGTTTTTACAGAGCTGGTTTGCTTGTCCCAGTATCTGACCCTCCTCTTTTCACAGCACGGGCTTGGGACCGGCCATGGCAGAGTTAAAAAAATGTTGAAAACATTATTTATTTATTTATTTATTTGTTTGAGATCCTGAGGAATCCCAATGAGCTTTTCCAAGGCCCTCCCTGACCGCAGTAGCAAATCGTTTTTACAGAGCTGGTTTGCTTGTCCCAACATCTGACCCTCCTCTTTTCACAGCACGGGCTTGGGACCGGCCACGGCAGAGTTAAAAAATGTTGAAAACATTATTTATTTATTTATTCATTTATTTGTTTGAGATTCTGAGGAATCCCAATGAGCTTTTCCAAGGCCCTCCCTGACCGCAGTAGCAAATAGTTTTTTTTACAGAGCTGGTTTGCTTGTCCCAGCATCTGACCCTCTTCTTTTCACAGCACGGGCTTGGGACCGGACACGGCAGAGTTAAAAAAATGTTGAAAACATTATTTATTTATTCATTTATTTGTTTGAGATCCTGAGGAATCCCAATGAGCTTTTCCAAGGCCCTCCCTGACCGCAGTAGCAAATAGTTTTTACAGAGCTGGTTTGCTTGTCCCAGCATCTGACCCTCCTCTTTTCACAGCACGGGCTTGGGAACGGCCACGGCAGAGTTAAAAAAATGTTGAAAACATTATTTATTTATTTATTCATTTATTTGTTTGAGATCCTGAGGAATCCCAATGAGCTTTTCCAAGGCCCTCCCTGACTGCAGTATCAAATAGTTTTTACAGAGCTGGTTTGCTTATCCCAGCATCTGACCCTCCTCTTTTCACAGCACGGGCTTGGGACCGGCCACGGCAGAGTTAAAAAAATGTTGAAAACATTATTTATTCATTTATTTGTTTGAGATCCTGAGGAATCCCAATGAGCTTTTCCAAGGCCCTCCCTGACCGCAGTAGCAAATAGTTTTTACAGAGCTGGTTTGCTTGTCCCAGCATCTGACCCTCCTCTATTCACAGCACGGGCTTGGGACCGGCCATGGCAGAGTTAAAAAATGTTGAAAACATTATTTATTTATTCATTTATTTGTTTGAGATCCTGAGGAATCCCAATGAGCTTTTCCAAGGCCCTCCCTGACCGCAGTAGCAAATAGTTTTTACAGAGCTGGTTTGCTTGTCCCAGTATCTGACCCTCCTCTTTTCACAGCACGGGCTTGGGACCGGCCATGGCAGAGTTAAAAAAATGTTGAAAACATTATTTATTTATTTATTCATTTATTTGTTTGAGATCCTGAGGAATCCCAATGAGCTTTTCCAAGGCCCTCCCTGACTGCAGTATCAAATAGTTTTTACAGAGCTGGTTTGCTTATCCCAGCATCTGACCCTCCTCTTTTCACAGCACGGGCTTGGGACCGGCCACGGCAGAGTTAAAAAAATGTTGAAAACATTATTTATTTATTTATTCATTTATTTGTTTGAGATCCTGAGGAATCCCAATGAGCTTTTCCAAGGCCCTCCCTGACTGCAGTATCAAATAGTTTTTACAGAGCTGGTTTGCTTATCCCAGCATCTGACCCTCCTCTTTTCACAGCACGGGCTTGGGACCGGCCACGGCAGAGTTAAAAAAATGTTGAAAACATTATTTATTTATTCATTTATTTGTTTGAGATCCTGAGGAATCCCAATGAGCTTTTCCAAGGCCCTCCCTGACTGCAGTATCAAATAGTTTTTTACAGAGCTGGTTTGCTTATCCCAGCATCTGACCCTCCTCTTTTCACAGCACGGGCTTGGGACCGGCCACGGCAGAGTTAAAAAAATGTTGAAAACATTATTCATTTATTTATTCATTTATTTGTTTGAGATCCTGAGGAATCCCAATGAGCTTTTCCAAGGCCCTCCCTGACTGCAGTATCAAATAGTTTTTACAGAGCTGGTTTGCTTATCCCAGCATCTGACCCTCCTCTTTTCACAGCACGGGCTTGGGACCGGCCACGGCAGAGTTAAAAAAATGTTGAAAACATTATTTATTTATTCATTTATTTGTTTGAGATCCTGAGGAATCCCAATGAGCTTTGCCAAGGCCCTCCCTGACCGCAGTAGCAAATAGTTTTTACAGAGCTGGTTTGCTTGTCCCAGCATCTGACCCTCCTCTATTCACAGCACGGGCTTGGGACCGGCCATGGCAGAGTTAAAAAATGTTGAAAACATTATTTATTTATTCATTTATTTGTTTGAAATCCTGAGGAATCCCAATGAGCTTTTCCAAGGCCCTCCCTGACCGCAGTAGCAAATAGTTTTTACAGAGCTGGTTTCCTTGTCCCAGCATCTGACCCTCCTCTTTTCACAGCACGGGCTTGGGACCGGCCATGGCAGAGTTAAAAAATGTTGAAAACATTATTTATTTATTTATTAATTTATTTGTTTGAGATCCTGAGGAATCCCAATGAGCTTTTCCAAGGCCCTCCCTGACCGCAGTAGCAAATAGTTTTTACAGAGCTGGTTTGCTTGTCCCAGCATCTGACCCTCCTCTTTTCACAGCACGGGCTTGGGACCAGCGACGGCAGAGTTAAAAAATGTTGAAAACATTATTTATTTATTTGTTTGAGATCCTGAGGAATCCCAATGAGCTTTTCCAAGGCACTCCCTGACCTCAGTAGAAAATAGTTTTTACAGAGCTGGTTTGCTTGTCCCAGCATCTGACCCTCCTCTTTTCACAGCACGGGCTTGGGACCGGCCACGGCAGAGTTAAAAAAATGTTGAAAACATTATTTATTTATTCATTTATTTGTTTGAGATCCTGAGGAATCCCAATGAGCTTTTCCAAGGCCCTCCCTGACCGCAGTAGCAAATAGTTTTTACAGAGCTGGTTTGCTTGTCCCAACATCTGACCCTCCTCTTTTCACAGCACGGGCTTGGGACCGGCCACGGCAGAGTTAAAAAATGTTGAAAACATTATTTATTTATTTATTCATTTATTTGTTTGAGATTCTGAGGAATCCCAATGAGCTTTTCCAAGGCCCTCCCTTACCGCAGTAGCAAATATTTTTTTTACAGAGCTGGTTTGCTTGTCCCAGCATCTGACCCCCTTCTTTTCACAGCACGGGCTTTGGACCGGCCACGGCAGAGTTAAAAAAATGTTGAAAACCTTATTTATTTATTCATTTATTTGTTTGAGATCCTGAGGAATCCCAATGAGCTTTTCCAAGGCCCTCCCTGACCGCAGTAGCAAATAGTTTTTACAGAGCTGGTTTGCTTGTCCCAGCATCTGACCCTCCTCTTTTCACAGCACGGGCTTGGGACCGACCACGGCAGAGTTAAAAAAAATGTTGAAAACATTATTTATTTATTCATTTATTTGTTTGAGATCATGAGGAATCCCAATGAGCTTTTCCAAGGCCCTCCCTGACTGCAGTAGCAAATAGTTTTTACAGAGCTGGTTTGCTTGTCCCAGCATCTGACCCTCTATTCACAGCACGGGCTTGGGACCGGCCATGGCAGAGTTAAAAAATGTTGAAAACATTATTTATTATTTCATTTATTTGTTTGAGATCCTGAGGAATCCCAATGAGCTTTTCCAAGGCCCTCCCTGACCACAGTAGCAAATAGTTTTTACAGAGCTGGTTTCCTTGTCCCAGCATCTGACCCTCCTCTTTTCACAGCACGGGCTTGGGACCGGCCACGGCAGAGTTAAAAAATGTTGAAAACATTATTTATTTATTTATTAATTTATTTGTTTGAGATCCTGAGGAATCCCAATGAGCTTTTCCAAGGCCCTCCCTGACCGCAGTAGCAAATAGTTTTTACAGAGCTGGTTTGCTTGTCCCAGCATCTGACCCTCCTCTTTTCACAGCACGGGCTTGGGACCGGCGACGGCATAGTTAAAAAATGTTGAAAACATTATTTATTTATTTGATTGAGATCCTGAGGAATCCCAATGAGCTTTTCCAAGGCACTCCCTGACCTCAGTAGAAAATAGTTTTTACAGAGCTGGTTTGCTTGTCCCAGCATCTGACCCTCCTCTTTTCACAGCACGGGCTTGGGACCGGCCACGGCAGAGTTAAAAAAATGTTGAAAACATTATTTATTTATTCATTTATTTGTTTGAGATCCTGAGGAATCCCAATGAGCTTTTCCAAGGCCCTCCCTGACCGCAGTAGCAAATAGTTTTTACAGAGCTGGTTTGCTTGTCCCAGCATCTGACCCTCCTCTATTCACAGCACGGGCTTGGGACCGGCCATGGCAGAGTTAAAAAATGTTGAAAACATTATTTATTTATTCATTTATTTGTTTGAGATCCTGAGGAATCCCAATGAGCTTTTCCAAGGCCCTCCCTGACCGCAGTAGCAAATAGTTTTTACAGAGCTGGTTTGCTTGTCCCAGCATCTGACCCTCCTCTTTTCACAGCACGGGCTTGGGACCGGCCACGGCAGAGTTAAAAAAATGTTGAAAACCTTATTTATTTATTCATTTATTTGTTTGAGATCCTGAGGAATCCCAATGAGCTTTTCCAAGGCCCTCCCTGACCGCAGTAGCAAATAGTTTTTACAGAGCTGGTTTGCTTGTCCCAACATCTGACCCTCCTCTTTTCACAGCACGGGCTTGGGACCGGCCACGGCAGAGTTAAAAAATGTTGAAAACATTATTTATTTATTTATTCATTTATTTGTTTGAGATTCTGAGGAATCCCAATGAGCTTTTCCAAGGCCCTCCCTTACCGCAGTAGCAAATATTTTTTTTACAGAGCTGGTTTGCTTGTCCCAGCATCTGACCCCCTTCTTTTCACAGCACGGGCTTTGGACCGGCCATGGCAGAGTTAAAAAAATGTTGAAAACCTTATTTATTTATTCATTTATTTGTTTGAGATCCTGAGGAATCCCAATGAGCTTTTCCAAGGCCCTCCCTGACCGCAGTAGCAAATAGTTTTTACAGAGCTGGTTTGCTTGTCCCAGCATCTGACCCTCCTCTTTTCACAGCACGGGCTTGGGACCGGCCACGGCAGAGTTAAAAAAATGTTGAAAACATTATTTATTTATTCATTTATTTGTTTGAGATCCTGAGGAATCCCAATGAGCTTTTCCAAGGCCCTCCCTGACCGCAGTAGCAAATAGTTTTTACAGAGCTGGTTTGCTTGTCCCAGCATCTGACCCTCCTCTATTCACAGCACGGGCTTGGGACCGGCCATGGCAGAGTTAAAAAATGTTGAAAACATTATTTATTTATTCATTTATTTGTTTGAAATCCTGAGGAATCCCAATGAGCTTTTCCAAGGCCCTCCCTGACCGCAGTAGCAAATAGTTTTTACAGAGCTGGTTTCCTTGTCCCAGCATCTGACCCTCCTCTTTTCACAGCACGGGCTTGGGACCGGCCATGGCAGAGTTAAAAAATGTTGAAAACATTATTTATTTATTTATTAATTTATTTGTTTGAGATCCTGAGGAATCCCAATGAGCTTTTCCAAGGCCCTCCCTGACCGCAGTAGCAAATAGTTTTTACAGAGCTGGTTTGCTTGTCCCAGCATCTGACCCTCCTCTTTTCACAGCACGGGCTTGGGACCAGCGACGGCAGAGTTAAAAAATGTTGAAAACATTATTTATTTATTTGTTTGAGATCCTGAGGAATCCAAATGAGCTTTTCCAAGGCACTCCCTGACCTCAGTAGAAAATAGTTTTTACAGAGCTGGTTTGCTTGTCCCAGCATCTGACCCTCCTCTTTTCACAGCACGGGCTTGGGACCGGCCACGGCAGAGTTAAAAAAATGTTGAAAACATTATTTATTTATTCATTTATTTGTTTGAGATCCTGAGGAATCCCAATGAGCTTTTCCAAGGCCCTCCCTGACCGCAGTAGCAAATAGTTTTTACAGAGCTGGTTTGCTTGTCCCAACATCTGACCCTCCTCTTTTCACAGCACGGGCTTGGGACCGGCCACGGCAGAGTTAAAACATGTTGAAAACATTATTTATTTATTTATTCATTTATTTGTTTGAGATTCTGAGGAATCCCAATGAGCTTTTCCAAGG
This sequence comes from Pelophylax lessonae, assembly GCF_965119305.1. Taxonomy (NCBI): domain Eukaryota; kingdom Metazoa; phylum Chordata; class Amphibia; order Anura; family Ranidae; genus Pelophylax; species Pelophylax lessonae. The sequence goes on along the minus strand of NW_028120056.1, from coordinate 214,317 downwards.
CCCTCCCTTACCGCAGTAGCAAATATTTTTTTTACAGAGCTGGTTTGCTTGTCCCAGCATCTGACCCCCTTCTTTTCACAGCACGGGCTTTGGACCGGCCACGGCAGAGTTAAAAAAATGTTGAAAACCTTATTTATTTATTCATTTATTTGTTTGAGATCCTGAGGAATCCCAATGAGCTTTTCCAAGGCCCTCCCTGACCGCAGTAGCAAATAGTTTTTACAGAGCTGGTTTGCTTGTCCCAGCATCTGACCCTCCTCTTTTCACAGCACGGGCTTGGGACCGACCACGGCAGAGTTAAAAAAAATGTTGAAAACATTATTTATTTATTCATTTATTTGTTTGAGATCATGAGGAATCCCAATGAGCTTTTCCAAGGCCCTCCCTGACTGCAGTAGCAAATAGTTTTTACAGAGCTGGTTTGCTTGTCCCAGCATCTGACCCTCTATTCACAGCACGGGCTTGGGACCGGCCATGGCAGAGTTAAAAAATGTTGAAAACATTATTTATTATTTCATTTATTTGTTTGAGATCCTGAGGAATCCCAATGAGCTTTTCCAAGGCCCTCCCTGACCACAGTAGCAAATAGTTTTTACAGAGCTGGTTTCCTTGTCCCAGCATCTGACCCTCCTCTTTTCACAGCACGGGCTTGGGACCGGCCACGGCAGAGTTAAAAAATGTTGAAAACATTATTTATTTATTTATTAATTTATTTGTTTGAGATCCTGAGGAATCCCAATGAGCTTTTCCAAGGCCCTCCCTGACCGCAGTAGCAAATAGTTTTTACAGAGCTGGTTTGCTTGTCCCAGCATCTGACCCTCCTCTTTTCACAGCACGGGCTTGGGACCGGCGACGGCATAGTTAAAAAATGTTGAAAACATTATTTATTTATTTGATTGAGATCCTGAGGAATCCCAATGAGCTTTTCCAAGGCACTCCCTGACCTCAGTAGAAAATAGTTTTTACAGAGCTGGTTTGCTTGTCCCAGCATCTGACCCTCCTCTTTTCACAGCACGGGCTTGGGACCGGCCACGGCAGAGTTAAAAAAATGTTGAAAACATTATTTATTTATTCATTTATTTGTTTGAGATCCTGAGGAATCCCAATGAGCTTTTCCAAGGCCCTCCCTGACCGCAGTAGCAAATAGTTTTTACAGAGCTGGTTTGCTTGTCCCAGCATCTGACCCTCCTCTATTCACAGCACGGGCTTGGGACCGGCCATGGCAGAGTTAAAAAATGTTGAAAACATTATTTATTTATTCATTTATTTGTTTGAGATCCTGAGGAATCCCAATGAGCTTTTCCAAGGCCCTCCCTGACCGCAGTAGCAAATAGTTTTTACAGAGCTGGTTTGCTTGTCCCAGCATCTGACCCTCCTCTTTTCACAGCACGGGCTTGGGACCGGCCACGGCAGAGTTAAAAAAATGTTGAAAACCTTATTTATTTATTCATTTATTTGTTTGAGATCCTGAGGAATCCCAATGAGCTTTTCCAAGGCCCTCCCTGACCGCAGTAGCAAATAGTTTTTACAGAGCTGGTTTGCTTGTCCCAACATCTGACCCTCCTCTTTTCACAGCACGGGCTTGGGACCGGCCACGGCAGAGTTAAAAAATGTTGAAAACATTATTTATTTATTTATTCATTTATTTGTTTGAGATTCTGAGGAATCCCAATGAGCTTTTCCAAGGCCCTCCCTTACCGCAGTAGCAAATATTTTTTTTACAGAGCTGGTTTGCTTGTCCCAGCATCTGACCCCCTTCTTTTCACAGCACGGGCTTTGGACCGGCCATGGCAGAGTTAAAAAAATGTTGAAAACCTTATTTATTTATTCATTTATTTGTTTGAGATCCTGAGGAATCCCAATGAGCTTTTCCAAGGCCCTCCCTGACCGCAGTAGCAAATAGTTTTTACAGAGCTGGTTTGCTTGTCCCAGCATCTGACCCTCCTCTTTTCACAGCACGGGCTTGGGACCGACCACGGCAGAGTTAAAAAAAATGTTGAAAACATTATTTATTTATTCATTTATTTGTTTGAGATCATGAGGAATCCCAATGAGCTTTTCCAAGGCCCTCCCTGACTGCAGTAGCAAATAGTTTTTACAGAGCTGGTTTGCTTGTCCCAGCATCTGACCCTCTATTCACAGCACGGGCTTGGGACCGGCCATGGCAGAGTTAAAAAATGTTGAAAACATTATTTATTTATTCATTTATTTGTTTGAGATCCTGAGGAATCCCAATGAGCTTTTCCAAGGCCCTCCCTGACCACAGTAGCAAATAATTTTTACAGAGCTGGTTTCCTTGTCCCAGCATCTGACCCTCCTCTTTTCACAGCACGGGCTTGGGACCGGCCACGGCAGAGTTAAAAAATGTTGAAAACATTATTTATTTATTTATTAATTTATTTGTTTGAGATCCTGAGGAATCCCAATGAGCTTTTCCAAGGCCCTCCCTGACCGCAGTAGCAAATAGTTTTTACAGAGCTGGTTTGCTTGTCCCAGCATCTGACCCTCCTCTTTTCACAGCACGGGCTTGGGACCGGCGACGGCATAGTTAAAAAATGTTGAAAACATTATTTATTTATTTGATTGAGATCCTGAGGAATCCCAATGAGCTTTTCCAAGGCACTCCCTGACCTCAGTAGAAAATAGTTTTTACAGAGCTGGTTTGCTTGTCCCAGCATCTGACCCTCCTCTTTTCACAGCACGGGCTTGGGACCGGCCACGGCAGAGTTAAAAAAATGTTGAAAACATTATTTATTTATTCATTTATTTGTTTGAGATCCTGAGGAATCCCAATGAGCTTTTCCAAGGCCCTCCCTGACCGCAGTAGCAAATAGTTTTTACAGAGCTGGTTTGCTTGTCCCAGCATCTGACCCTCCTCTATTCACAGCACGGGCTTGGGACCGGCCATGGCAGAGTTAAAAAATGTTGAAAACATTATTTATTTATTCATTTATTTGTTTGAGATCCTGAGGAATCCCAATGAGCTTTTCCAAGGCCCTCCCTGACCGCAGTAGCAAATAGTTTTTACAGAGCTGGTTTGCTTGTCCCAGCATCTGACCCTCCTCTTTTCACAGCACGAGCTTGGGACCGGCCACGGCAGAGTTAAAAAAATGTTGAAAACATTATTTATTTATTTATTCATTTATTTGTTTGAGATCCTGAGGAATCCCAATGAGCTTTTCCAAGGCCCTCCCTGACTGCAGTATCAAATAGTTTTTACAGAGCTGGTTTGCTTATCCCAGCATCTGACCCTCCTCTTTTCACAGCACGGGCTTGGGACCGGCCACGGCAGAGTTAAAAAAATGTTGAAAACATTATTTATTTATTTATTCATTTATTTGTTTGAGATCCTGAGGAATCCCAATGAGCTTTTCCAAGGCCCTCCCTGACTGCAGTATCAAATAGTTTTTACAGAGCTGGTTTGCTTATCCCAGCATCTGACCCTCCTCTTTTCACAGCACGGGCTTGGGACCGGCCACGGCAGAGTTAAAAAAATGTTGAAAACATTTATTTATTCATTTATTTGTTTGAGATCCTGAGGAATCCCAATGAGCTTTTCCAAGGCCCTCCCTGACTGCAGTATCAAATAGTTTTTACAGAGCTGGTTTGCTTATCCCAGCATCTGACCCTCCTCTTTTCACAGCACGGGCTTGGGACCGGCCACGGCAGAGTTAAAAAAATGTTGAAAACATTATTCATTTATTTATTCATTTATTTGTTTGAGATCCTGAGGAATCCCAATGAGCTTTTCCAAGGCCCTCCCTGACTGCAGTATCAAATAGTTTTTACAGAGCTGGTTTGCTTATCCCAGCATCTGACCCTCCTCTTTTCACAGCACGGGCTTGGGACCGGCCACGGCAGAGTTAAAAAAATGTTGAAAACATTATTTATTTATTCATTTATTTGTTTGAGATCCTGAGGAATCCCAATGAGCTTTTCCAAGGCCCTCCCTGACCGCAGTAGCAAATAGTTTTTACAGAGCTGGTTTGCTTGTCCCAGCATCTGACCCTCCTCTATTCACAGCACGGGCTTGGGACCGGCCATGGCAGAGTTAAAAAATTTTGAAAACATTATTTATTTATTCATTTATTTGTTTGAAATCCTGAGGAATCCCAATGAGCTTTTCCAAGGCCCTCCCTGACCGCAGTAGCAAATAGTTTTTACAGAGCTGGTTTCCTTGTCCCAGCATCTGACCCTCCTCTTTTCACAGCACGGGCTTGGGACCGGCCACGGCAGAGTTAAAAAATGTTGAACACATTATTTATTTATTTATTAATTTATTTGTTTGAGATCCTGAGGAATCCCAATGAGCTTTTCCAAGGCCCTCCTTGACCGCAGTAGCAAATAGTTTTTACAGAGCTGGTTTGCTTGTCCCAGCATCTGACCCTCCTCTTTTCACAGCACGGGCTTGGGACCAGCGACGGCAGAGTTAAAAAATGTTGAAAACATTATTTATTTATTTGTTTGAGATCCTGAGGAATCCCAATGAGCTTTTCCAAGGCACTCCCTGACCTCAGTAGAAAATAGTTTTTACAGAGCTGGTTTGCTTGTCCCAGCATCTGACCCTCCTCTTTTCACAGCACGGGCTTGGGACCGGCCACGGCAGAGTTAAAAAAATGTTGAAAACATTATTTATTTATTCATTTATTTGTTTGAGATCCTGAGGAATCCCAATGAGCTTTTCCAAGGCCCTCCCTGACCGCAGTAGCAAATAGTTTTTACAGAGCTGGTTTGCTTGTCCCAACATCTGACCCTCCTCTTTTCACAGCACGGGCTTGGGACCGGCCACGGCAGAGTTAAAAAATGTTGAAAACATTATTTATTTATTTATTCATTTATTTGTTTGAGATTCTGAGGAATCCCAATGAGCTTTTCCAAGGCCCTCCCTTACCGCAGTAGCAAATATTTTTTTTACAGAGCTGGTTTGCTTGTCCCAGCATCTGACCCCCTTCTTTTCACAGCATGGGCTTTGGACCGGCCATGGCAGAGTTAAAAAAATGTTGAAAACCTTATTTATTTATTCATTTATTTGTTTGAGATCCTGAGGAATCCCAATGAGCTTTTCCAAGGCCCTCCCTGACCGCAGTAGCAAATAGTTTTTACAGAGCTGGTTTGCTTGTCCCAGCATCTGACCCTCCTCTTTTCACAGCACGGGCTTGGGACTGACCACGGCAGAGTTAAAAAAAATGTTGAAAACATTATTTATTTATTCATTTATTTGTTTGAGATCATGAGGAATCCCAATGAGCTTTTCCAAGGCCCTCCCTGACTGCAGTAGCAAATAGTTTTTACAGAGCTGGTTTGCTTGTCCCAGCATCTGACCCTCTATTCACAGCACGGGCTTGGGACCGGCCATGGCAGAGTTAAAAAATGTTGAAAACATTATTTATTTATTCATTTATTTGTTTGAGATCCTGAGGAATCCCAATGAGCTTTTCCAAGGCCCTCCCTGACCACAGTAGCAAATAGTTTTTACAGAGCTGGTTTCCTTGTCCCAGCATCTGACCCTCCTCTTTTCACAGCACGGGCTTGGGACCGGCCACGGCAGAGTTAAAAAATGTTGAAAACATTATTTATTTATTTATTAATTTATTTGTTTGAGATCCTGAGGAATCCCAATGAGCTTTTCCAAGGCCCTCCCTGACCGCAGTAGCAAATAGTTTTTAAGAGCTGGTTTGCTTGTCCCAGCATCTGACCCTCCTCTTTTCACAGCACGGGCTTGGGACCGGCGACGGCATAGTTAAAAAATGTTGAAAACATTATTTATTTATTTGATTGAGATCCTGAGGAATCCCAATGAGCTTTTCCAAGGCACTCCCTGACCTCAGTAGAAAATAGTTTTTACAGAGCTGGTTTGCTTGTCCCAGCATCTGACCCTCCTCTTTTCACAGCACGGGCTTGGGACCGGCCACGGCAGAGTTAAAAAATGTTGAAAACATTATTTATTTATTTATTCATTTATTTGTTTGAGATCCTGAGGAATCCCAATGAGCTTTTCCAAGGCCCTCCCTGACCGCAGTAGCAAATAGTTTTTACAGAGCTGGTTTGCTTGTCCCAGCATCTGACCCTCCTCTTTTCACAGCACGGGCTTGGGACCAGCGACGGCAGAGTTAAAAAATGTTGAAAACATTATTTATTTATTTGTTTGAGATCCTGAGGAATCCCAATGAGCTTTTCCAAGGCACTCCCTGACCTCAGTAGAAAATAGTTTTTACAGAGCTGGTTTGCTTGTCCCAGCATCTGACCCTCCTCTTTTCACAGCACGGGCTTGGGACCGGCCACGGCAGAGTTAAAAAAATGTTGAAAACATTATTTATTTATTCATTTATTTGTTTGAGATCCTGAGGAATCCCAATGAGCTTTTCCAAGGCCCTCCCTGACCGCAGTAGCAAATAGTTTTTACAGAGCTGGTTTGCTTGTCCCAACATCTGACCCTCCTCTTTTCACAGCACGGGCTTGGGACCGGCCACGGCAGAGTTAAAAAATGTTGAAAACATTATTTATTTATTTATTCATTTATTTGTTTGAGATTCTGAGGAATCCCAATGAGCTTTTCCAAGGCCCTCCCTTACCGCAGTAGCAAATATTTTTTTTACAGAGCTGGTTTGCTTGTCCCAGCATCTGACCCCCTTCTTTTCACAGCATGGGCTTTGGACCGGCCATGGCAGAGTTAAAAAAATGTTGAAAACCTTATTTATTTATTCATTTATTTGTTTGAGATCCTGAGGAATCCCAATGAGCTTTTCCAAGGCCCTCCCTGACCGCAGTAGCAAATAGTTTTTACAGAGCTGGTTTGCTTGTCCCAGCATCTGACCCTCCTCTTTTCACAGCACGGGCTTGGGACTGACCACGGCAGAGTTAAAAAAAATGTTGAAAACATTATTTATTTATTCATTTATTTGTTTGAGATCATGAGGAATCCCAATGAGCTTTTCCAAGGCCCTCCCTGACTGCAGTAGCAAATAGTTTTTACAGAGCTGGTTTGCTTGTCCCAGCATCTGACCCTCTATTCACAGCACGGGCTTGGGACCGGCCATGGCAGAGTTAAAAAATGTTGAAAACATTATTTATTTATTCATTTATTTGTTTGAGATCCTGAGGAATCCCAATGAGCTTTTCCAAGGCCCTCCCTGACCACAGTAGCAAATAGTTTTTACAGAGCTGGTTTCCTTGTCCCAGCATCTGACCCTCCTCTTTTCACAGCACGGGCTTGGGACCGGCCACGGCAGAGTTAAAAAATGTTGAAAACATTATTTATTTATTTATTAATTTATTTGTTTGAGATCCTGAGGAATCCCAATGAGCTTTTCCAAGGCCCTCCCTGACCGCAGTAGCAAATAGTTTTTAAGAGCTGGTTTGCTTGTCCCAGCATCTGACCCTCCTCTTTTCACAGCACGGGCTTGGGACCGGCGACGGCATAGTTAAAAAATGTTGAAAACATTATTTATTTATTTGATTGAGATCCTGAGGAATCCCAATGAGCTTTTCCAAGGCACTCCCTGACCTCAGTAGAAAATAGTTTTTACAGAGCTGGTTTGCTTGTCCCAGCATCTGACCCTCCTCTTTTCACAGCACGGGCTTGGGACCGGCCACGGCAGAGTTAAAAAAATGTTGAAAACATTATTTATTTATTCACTTATTTGTTTGAGATCCTGAGGAATCCCAATGAGCTTTTCCAAGGCCCTCCCTGACCGCAGTAGCAAATAGTTTTTACAGAGCTGGTTTGCTTGTCCCAACATCTGACCCTCCTCTTTTCACAGCACGGGCTTGGGACCGGCCACGGCAGAGTTAAAAAATGTTGAAAACATTATTTATTTATTTATTCATTTATTTGTTTGAGATTCTGAGGAATCCCAATGAGCTTTTCCAAGGCCCTCCCTGACCGCAGTAGCAAATAGTTTTTACAGAGCTGGTTTGCTTGTCCCAACATCTGACCCTCCTCTTTTCACAGCACGGGCTTGGGACCGGCCACGGCAGAGTTAAAAAATGTTGAAAACATTATTTATTTATTTATTCATTTATTTGTTTGAGATTCTGAGGAATCCCAATGAGCTTTTCCAAGGCCCTCCCTTACCGCAGTAGCAAATATTTTTTTTACAGAGCTGGTTTGCTTGTCCCAGCATCTGACCCCCTTCTTTTCACAGCACGGGCTTTGGACCGGCCACGGCAGAGTTAAAAAAATGTTGAAAACCTTATTTATTTATTCATTTATTTGTTTGAGATCCTGAGGAATCCCAATGAGCTTTTCCAAGGCCCTCCCTGACCGCAGTAGCAAATAGTTTTTACAGAGCTGGTTTGCTTGTCCCAGCATCTGACCCTCCTCTTTTCACAGCACGGGCTTGGGACCGACCACGGCAGAGTTAAAAAAAATGTTGAAAACATTATTTATTTATTCATTTATTTGTTTGAGATCATGAGGAATCCCAATGAGCTTTTCCAAGGCCCTCCCTGACTGCAGTAGCAAATAGTTTTTACAGAGCTGGTTTGCTTGTCCCAGCATCTGACCCTCAATTCACAGCACGGGCTTGGGACCGGCCATGGCAGAGTTAAAAAATGTTGAAAACATTATTTATTTATTCATTTATTTGTTTGAGATCCTGAGGAATCCCAATGAGCTTTTCCAAGGCCCTCCCTGACCACAGTAGCAAATAGTTTTTACAGAGCTGGTTTCCTTGTCCCAGCATCTGACCCTCCTCTTTTCACAGCACGGGCTTGGGACCGGCCACGGCAGAGTTAAAAAATGTTGAAAACATTATTTATTTATTTATTAATTTATTTGTTTGAGATCCTGAGGAATCCCAATGAGCTTTTCCAAGGCCCTCCCTGACCGCAGTAGCAAATAGTTTTTACAGAGCTGGTTTGCTTGTCCCAGCATCTGACCCTCCTCTTTTCACAGCACGGGCTTGGGACCGGCGACGGCATAGTTAAAAAATGTTGAAAACATTATTTATTTATTTGATTGAGATCCTGAGGAATCCCAATGAGCTTTTCCAAGGCACTCCCTGACCTCAGTAGAAAATAGTTTTTACAGAGCTGGTTTGCTTGTCCCAGCATCTGACCCTCCTCTTTTCACAGCACGGGCTTGGGACCGGCCACGGCAGAGTTAAAAAAATGTTGAAAACATTATTTATTTATTCATTTATTTGTTTGAGATCCTGAGGAATCCCAATGAGCTTTTCCAAGGCCCTCCCTGACCGCAGTAGCAAATAGTTTTTACAGAGCTGGTTTGCTTGTCCCAGCATCTGACCCTCCTCTATTCACAGCACGGGCTTGGGACCGGCCATGGCAGAGTTAAAAAATGTTGAAAACATTATTTATTTATTCATTTATTTGTTTGAGATCCTGAGGAATCCCAATGAGCTTTTCCAAGGCCCTCCCTGACCGCAGTAGCAAATAGTTTTTACAGAGCTGGTTTGCTTGTCCCAGTATCTGACCCTCCTCTTTTCACAGCACGGGCTTGGGACCGGCCACGGCAGAGTTAAAAAAATGTTGAAAACATTATTTATTTATTTATTCATTTATTTGTTTGAGATCCTGAGGAATCCCAATGAGCTTTTCCAAGGCCCTCCCTGACTGCAGTATCAAATAGTTTTTACAGAGCTGGTTTGCTTATTCCAGCATCTGACCCTCCTCTTTTCACAGCACGGGCTTGGGACCGGCCACGGCAGAGTTAAAAAAATGTTGAAAACATTATTTATTTATTTATTCATTTATTTGTTTGAGATCCTGAGGAATCCCAATGAGCTTTTCCAAGGCCCTCCCTGACTGCAGTATCAAATAGTTTTTACAGAGCTGGTTTGCTTATCCCAGCATCTGACCCTCCTCTTTTCACAGCACGGGCTTGGGACCGGCCACGGCAGAGTTAAAAAAATGTTGAAAACATTATTTATTTATTCATTTATTTGTTTGAGATCCTGAGGAATCCCAATGAGCTTTTCCAAGGCCCTCCCTGACTGCAGTATCAAATAGTTTTTACAGAGCTGGTTTGCTTATCCCAGCATCTGACCCTCCTCTTTTCACAGCACGGGCTTGGGACCGGCCACGGCAGAGTTAAAAAAATGTTGAAAACATTATTCATTTATTTATTCATTTATTTGTTTGAGATCCTGAGGAATCCCAATGAGCTTTTCCAAGGCCCTCCCTGACTGCAGTATCAAATAGTTTTTACAGAGCTGGTTTGCTTATCCCAGCATCTGACCCTCCTCTGTTCACAGCACGGGCTTGGGACCGACCACGGCAGAGTTAAAAAAATGTTGAAAACATTATTTATTTATTCATTTATTTGTTTGAGATCCTGAGGAATCCCAATGAGCTTTTCCAAGGCCCTCCCTGACCGCAGTAGCAAATAGTTTTTACAGAGCTGGTTTGCTTGTCCCAGCATCTGACCCTCCTCTATTCACAGCACGGGCTTGGGACCGGCCATGGCAGAGTTAAAAAATGTTGAAAACATTATTTATTTATTCATTTATTTGTTTGAAATCCTGAGGAATCCCAATGAGCTTTTCCAAGGCCCTCCCTGACCGCAGTAGCAAATAGTTTTTACAGAGCTGGTTTCCTTGTCCCAGCATCTGACCCTCCTCTTTTCACAGCACGGGCTTGGGACCAGCCACGGCAGAGTTAAAAAATGTTGAACACATTATTTATTTATTTATTAATTTATTTGTTTGAGATCCTGAGGAATCCCAATGAGCTTTTCCAAGGCCCTCCCTGACCGCAGTAGCAAATAGTTTTTACAGAGCTGGTTTGCTTGTCCCAGCATCTGACCCTCCTCTTTTCACAGCACGGGCTTGGGACCAGCGACGGCAGAGTTAAAAAATGTTGAAAACATTATTTATTTATTTGTTTGAGATCCTGAGGAATCCCAATGAGCTTTTCCAAGGCACTCCCTGACCTCAGTAGAAAATAGTTTTTACAGAGCTGGTTTGCTTGTCCCAGCATCTGACCCTCCTCTTTTCACAGCACGGGCTTGGGACCGGCCACGGCAGAGTTAAAAAAATGTTGAAAACATTATTTATTTATTCATTTATTTGTTTGAGATCCTGAGGAATCCCAATGAGCTTTTCCAAGGCCCTCCCTGACCGCAGTAGCAAATAGTTTTTACAGAGCTGGTTTGCTTGTCCCAACATCTGACCCTCCTCTTTTCACAGCACGGGCTTGGGACCGGCCACGGCAGAGTTAAAAAATGTTGAAAACATTATTTATTTATTTATTCATTTATTTGTTTGAGATTCTGAGGAATCCCAATGAGCTTTTCCAAGGCCCTCCCTTACCGCAGTAGCAAATATTTTTTTTACAGAGCTGGTTTGCTTGTCCCAGCATCTGACCCCCTTCTTTTCACAGCACGGGCTTTGGACCGGCCACGGCAGAGTTAAAAAAATGTTGAAAACCTTATTTATTTATTCATTTATTTGTTTGAGATCCTGAGGAATCCCAATGAGCTTTTCCAAGGCCCTCCCTGACCGCAGTAGCAAATAGTTTTTACAGAGCTGGTTTGCTTGTCCCAGCATCTGACCCTCCTCTTTTCACAGCACGGGCTTGGGACCGACCACGGCAGAGTTAAAAAAAATGTTGAAAACATTATTTATTTATTCATTTATTTGTTTGAGATCATGAGGAATCCCAATGAGCTTTTACAAGGCCCTCCCTGACTGCAGTAGCAAATAGTTTTTACAGAGCTGGTTTGGTTGTCCCAGCATCTGACCCTCTATTCACAGCACGGGCTTGGGACCGGCCATGGCAGAGTTAAAAAATGTTGAAAACATTATTTATTTATTCATTTATTTGTTTGAGATCCTGAGGAATCCCAATGAGCTTTTCCAAGGCCCTCCCTGACCACAGTAGCAAATAGTTTTTACAGAGCTGGTTTCCTTGTCCCAGCATCTGACCCTCCTCTTTTCACAGCACGGGCTTGGGACCGGCCACGGCAGAGTTAAAAAATGTTGAAAACATTATTTATTTATTTATTAATTTATTTGTTTGAGATCCTGAGGAATCCCAATGAGCTTTTCCAAGGCCCTCCCTGACCGCAGTAGCAAATAGTTTTTACAGAGCTGGTTTGCTTGTCCCAGCATCTGACCCTCCTCTTTTCACAGCACGGGCTTGGGACCGGCGACGGCATAGTTAAAAAATGTTGAAAACATTATTTATTTATTTGATTGAGATCCTGAGGAATCCCAATGAGCTTTTCCAAGGCACTCCCTGACCTCAGTAGAAAATAGTTTTTACAGAGCTGGTTTGCTTGTCCCAGCATCTGACCCTCCTCTTTTCACAGCACGGGCTTGGGACCGGCCACGGCAGAGTTAAAAAAATGTTGAAAACATTATTTATTTATTCATTTATTTGTTTGAGATCCTGAGGAATCCCAATGAGCTTTTCCAAGGCCCTCCCTGACCGCAGTAGCAAATAGTTTTTACAGAGCTGGTTTGCTTGTCCCAACATCTGACCCTCCTCTTTTCACAGCACGGGCTTGGGACCGGCCACGGCAGAGTTAAAAAATGTTGAAAACATTATTTATTTATTTATTCATTTATTTGTTTGAGATTCTGAGGAATCCCAATGAGCTTTTCCAAGGCCCTCCCTTACCGCAGTAGCAAATATTTTTTTTACAGAGCTGGTTTGCTTGTCCCAGCATCTGACCCTCCTCTTTTCACAGCACGGGCTTGGGACCGACCACGGCAGAGTTAAAAAAAATGTTGAAAACATTATTTATTTATTCATTTATTTGTTTGAGATCATGAGGAATCCCAATGAGCTTTTCCAAGGCCCTCCCTGACTGCAGTAGCAAATAGTTTTTACAGAGCTGGTTTGCTTGTCCCAGCATCTGACCCTTTATTCACAGCACGGGCTTGGGACCGGCCATGGCAGAGTTAAAAAATGTTGAAAACATTATTTATTTATTCATTTATTTGTTTGAGATCCTGAGGAATCCCAATGAGCTTTTCCAAGGCCCTCCCTGACCGCAGTAGCAAATAGTTTTTACAGAGCTGGTTTGCTTGTCCCAGCATCTGACCCTCCTCTTTTCACAGCACGGGCTTGGGACCGGCGACGGCATAGTTAAAAAATGTTGAAAACATTCTTTATTTATTTGATTGAGATCCTGAGGAATCCCAATGAGCTTTTCCAAGGCACTCCCTGACCTCAGTAGAAAATAGTTTTTACAGAGCTGGTTTGCTTGTCCCAGCATCTGACCCTCCTCTTTTCACAGCGCGGGCTTGGGACCGGCCACGGCAGAGTTAAAAAAATGTTGAAAACATTATTTATTTATTCATTTATTTGTTTGAGATCCTGAGGAATCCCAATGAGCTTTTCCAAGGCCCTCCCTGACCGCAGTAGCAAATAGTTTTTACAGAGCTGGTTTGCTTGTCCCAGCATCTGACCCTCCTCTATTCACAGCACGGGCTTGGGACCGGCCATGGCAGAGTTAAAAAATGTTGAAAACATTATTTATTTATTCATTTATTTGTTTGAGATCCTGAGGAATCCCAATGAGCTTTTCCAAGGCCCTCCCTGACCGCAGTAGCAAATAGTTTTTACAGAGCTGGTTTGCTTGTCCCAGTATCTGACCCTCCTCTTTTCACAGCACGGGCTTGGGACCGGCCACGGCAGAGTTAAAAAAATGTTGAAAACATTATTTATTTATTTATTCATTTATTTGTTTGAGATCCTGAGGAATCCCAATGAGCTTTTCCAAGGCCCTCCCTGACTGCAGTATCAAATAGTTTTTACAGAGCTGGTTTGCTTATTCCAGCATCTGACCCTCCTCTTTTCACAGCACGGGCTTGGGACCGGCCACGGCAGAGTTAAAAAAATGTTGAAAACATTATTTATTTATTTATTCATTTATTTGTTTGAGATCCTGAGGAATCCCAATGAGCTTTTCCAAGGCCCTCCCTGACTGCAGTATCAAATAGTTTTTACAGAGCTGGTTTGCTTATCCCAGCATCTGACCCTCCTCTTTTCACAGCACGGGCTTGGGACCGGCCACGGCAGAGTTAAAAAAATGTTGAAAACATTATTTATTTATTCATTTATTTGTTTGAGATCCTGAGGAATCCCAATGAGCTTTTCCAAGGCCCTCCCTGACTGCAGTATCAAATAGTTTTTACAGAGCTGGTTTGCTTATCCCAGCATCTGACCCTCCTCTTTTCACAGCACGGGCTTGGGACCGGCCACGGCAGAGTTAAAAAAATGTTGAAAACATTATTCATTTATTTATTCATTTATTTGTTTGAGATCCTGAGGAATCCCAATGAGCTTTTCCAAGGCCCTCCCTGACTGCAGTATCAAATAGTTTTTACAGAGCTGGTTTGCTTATCCCAGCATCTGACCCTCCTCTGTTCACAGCACGGGCTTGGGACCGGCCACGGCAGAGTTAAAAAAATGTTGAAAACATTATTTATTTATTCATTTATTTGTTTGAGATCCTGAGGAATCCCAATGAGCTTTTCCAAGGCCCTCCCTGACCGCAGTAGCAAATAGTTTTTACAGAGCTGGTTTGCTTGTCCCAGCATCTGACCCTCCTCTATTCACAGCACGGGCTTGGGACCGGCCATGGCAGAGTTAAAAAATGTTGAAAACATTATTTATTTATTCATTTATTTGTTTGAAATCCTGAGGAATCCCAATGAGCTTTTCCAAGGCCCTCCCTGACCGCAGTAGCAAATAGTTTTTACAGAGCTGGTTTCCTTGTCCCAGCATCTGACCCTCCTCTTTTCACAGCACGGGCTTGGGACCGGCCACGGCAGAGTTAAAAAATGTTGAACACATTATTTATTTATTTATTAATTTATTTGTTTGAGATCCTGAGGAATCCCAATGAGCTTTTCCAAGGCCCTCCCTGACCGCAGTAGCAAATAGTTTTTACAGAGCTGGTTTGCTTGTCCCAGCATCTGACCCTCCTCTTTTCACAGCACGGGCTTGGGACCAGCGACGGCAGAGTTAAAAAATGTTGAAAACATTATTTATTTATTTGTTTGAGATCCTGAGGAATCCCAATGAGCTTTTCCAAGGCACTCCCTGACCTCAGTAGAAAATAGTTTTTACAGAGCTGGTTTGCTTGTCCCAGCATCTGACCCTCCTCTTTTCACAGCACGGGCTTGGGACCGGCCACGGCAGAGTTAAAAAAATGTTGAAAACATTATTTATTTATTCATTTATTTGTTTGAGATCCTGAGGAATCCCAATGAGCTTTTCCAAGGCCCTCCCTGACCGCAGTAGCAAATAGTTTTTACAGAGCTGGTTTGCTTGTCCCAACATCTGACCCTCCTCTTTTCACAGCACGGGCTTGGGACCGGCCACGGCAGAGTTAAAAAATGTTGAAAACATTATTTATTTATTTATTCATTTATTTGTTTGAGATTCTGAGGAATCCCAATGAGCTTTTCCAAGGCCCTCCCTTACCGCAGTAGCAAATATTTTTTTTACAGAGCTGGTTTGCTTGTCCCAGCATCTGACCCCCTTCTTTTCACAGCACGGGCTTTGGACCGGCCACGGCAGAGTTAAAAAAATGTTGAAAACCTTATTTATTTATTCATTTATTTGTTTGAGATCCTGAGGAATCCCAATGAGCTTTTCCAAGGCCCTCCCTGACCGCAGTAGCAAATAGTTTTTACAGAGCTGGTTTGCTTGTCCCAGCATCTGACCCTCCTCTTTTCACAGCACGGGCTTGGGACCGACCACGGCAGAGTTAAAAAAAATGTTGAAAACATTATTTATTTATTCATTTATTTGTTTGAGATCATGAGGAATCCCAATGAGCTTTTACAAGGCCCTCCCTGACTGCAGTAGCAAATAGTTTTTACAGAGCTGGTTTGGTTGTCCCAGCATCTGACCCTCTATTCACAGCACGGGCTTGGGACCGGCCATGGCAGAGTTAAAAAATGTTGAAAACATTATTTATTTATTCATTTATTTGTTTGAGATCCTGAGGAATCCCAATGAGCTTTTCCAAGGCCCTCCCTGACCACAGTAGCAAATAGTTTTTACAGAGCTGGTTTCCTTGTCCCAGCATCTGACCCTCCTCTTTTCACAGCACGGGCTTGGGACCGGCCACGGCAGAGTTAAAAAATGTTGAAAACATTATTTATTTATTTATTAATTTATTTGTTTGAGATCCTGAGGAATCCCAATGAGCTTTTCCAAGGCCCTCCCTGACCGCAGTAGCAAATAGTTTTTACAGAGCTGGTTTGCTTGTCCCAGCATCTGACCCTCCTCTTTTCACAGCACGGGCTTGGGACCGGCGACGGCATAGTTAAAAAATGTTGAAAACATTATTTATTTATTTGATTGAGATCCTGAGGAATCCCAATGAGCTTTTCCAAGGCACTCCCTGACCTCAGTAGAAAATAGTTTTTACAGAGCTGGTTTGCTTGTCCCAGCATCTGACCCTCCTCTTTTCACAGCACGGGCTTGGGACCGGCCACGGCAGAGTTAAAAAAATGTTGAAAACATTATTTATTTATTCATTTATTTGTTTGAGATCCTGAGGAATCCCAATGAGCTTTTCCAAGGCCCTCCCTGACCGCAGTAGCAAATAGTTTTTACAGAGCTGGTTTGCTTGTCCCAACATCTGACCCTCCTCTTTTCACAGCACGGGCTTGGGACCGGCCACGGCAGAGTTAAAAAATGTTGAAAACATTATTTATTTATTTATTCATTTATTTGTTTGAGATTCTGAGGAATCCCAATGAGCTTTTCCAAGGCCCTCCCTTACCGCAGTAGCAAATATTTTTTTTACAGAGCTGGTTTGCTTGTCCCAGCATCTGACCCCCTTCTTTTCACAGCACGGGCTTTGGACCGGCCACGGCAGAGTTAAAAAAATGTTGAAAACCTTATTTATTTATTCATTTATTTGTTTGAGATCCTGAGGAATCCCAATGAGCTTTTCCAAGGCCCTCCCTGACCGCAGTAGCAAATAGTTTTTACAGAGCTGGTTTGCTTGTCCCAGCATCTGACCCTCCTCTTTTCACAGCACGGGCTTGGGACCGACCACGGCAGAGTTAAAAAAAATTTTGAAAACATTATTTATTTATTCATTTATTTGTTTGAGATCATGAGGAATCCCAATGAGCTTTTCCAAGGCCCTCCCTGACTGCAGTAGCAAATAGTTTTTACAGAGCTGGTTTGCTTGTCCCAGCATCTGACCCTTTATTCACAGCACGGGCTTGGGACCGGCCATGGCAGAGTTAAAAAATGTTGAAAACATTATTTATTTATTCATTTATTTGTTTGAGATCCTGAGGAATCCCAATGAGCTTTTCCAAGGCCCTCCCTGACCGCAGTAGCAAATAGTTTTTACAGAGCTGGTTTGCTTGTCCCAGCATCTGACCCTCCTCTTTTCACAGCACGGGCTTGGGACCGGCGACGGCATAGTTAAAAAATGTTGAAAACATTATTTATTTATTTGATTGAGATCCTGAGGAATCCCAATGAGCTTTTCCAAGGCACTCCCTGACCTCGGTAGAAAATAGTTTTTACAGAGCTGGTTTGCTTGTCCCAGCATCTGACCCTCCTCTTTTCACAGCACGGGCTTGGGACCGGCCACGGCAGAGTTAAAAAAATGTTGAAAACATTATTTATTTATTCATTTATTTGTTTGAGATCCTGAGGAATCCCAATGAGCTTTTACAAGGCCCTCCCTGACCGCAGTAGCAAATAGTTTTTACAGAGCTGGTTTGCTTGTCCCAGCATCTGACCCTCCTCCATTCACAGCACGGGCTTGGGACCGGGCCATGGCAGAGTTAAAAAATGTTGAAAACATTATTTATTTATTCATTTATTTGTTTGAGATCCTGAGGAATCCCAATGAGCTTTTCCAAGGCCCTCCCTGACCGCAGTAGCAAATAGTTTTTACAGAGCTGGTTTGCTTGTCCCAGTATCTGACCCTCCTCTTTTCACAGCACGGGCTTGGGACCGGCCACGGCAGAGTTAAAAAAATGTTGAAAACATTATTTATTTATTTATTCATTTATTTGTTTGAGATCCTGAGGAATCCCAATGAGCTTTTCCAAGGCCCTCCCTGACTGCAGTATCAAATAGTTTTTACAGAGCTGGTTTGCTTATCCCAGCATCTGACCCTCCTCTTTTCACAGCACGGGCTTGGGACCGGCCACGGCAGAGTTAAAAAAATGTTGAAAACATTATTTATTTATTTATTTATTCATTTATTTGTTTGAGATCCTGAGGAATCCCAATGAGCTTTTCCAAGGCCCTCCCTGACTGCAGTATCAAATAGTTTTTACAGAGCTGGTTTGCTTATCCCAGCATCTGACCCTCCTCTTTTCACAGCACGGGCTTGGGACCGGCCACGGCAGAGTTAAAAAAATGTTGAAAACATTATTTATTTATTCATTTATTTGTTTGAGATCCTGAGGAATCCCAATGAGCTTTTCCAAGGCCCTCCCTGACTGCAGTATCAAATAGTTTTTACAGAGCTGGTTTGCTTATCCCAGCATCTGACCCTCCTCTTTTCACAGCACGGGCTTGGGACCGGCCACGGCAGAGTTAAAAAAATGTTGAAAACATTATTCATTTATTTATTCATTTATTTGTTTGAGATCCTGAGGAATCCCAATGAGCTTTTCCAAGGCCCTCCCTGACTGCAGTATCAAATAGTTTTTACAGAGCTGGTTTGCTTATCCCAGCATCTGACCCTCCTCTTTTCACAGCACGGGCTTGGGACCGGCCACGGCAGAGTTAAAAAAATGTTGAAAACATTATTTATTTATTCATTTATTTGTTTGAGATCCTGAGGAATCCCAATGAGCTTTTCCAAGGCCCTCCCTGACCGCAGTAGCAAATAGTTTTTACAGAGCTGGTTTGCTTGTCCCAGCATCTGACCCTCCTCTATTCACAGCACGGGCCTGGGACCGGCCATGGCAGAGTTAAAAAATGTTGAAAACATTATTTATTTATTCATTTATTTGTTTGAAATCCTGAGGAATCCCAATGAGCTTTTCCAAGGCCCTCCCTGACCGCAGTAGCAAATAGTTTTTACAGAGCTGGTTTCCTTGTCCCAGCATCTGACCCTCCTCTTTTCACAGCACGGGCTTGGGACCGGCCACGGCAGAGTTAAAAAATGTTGAACACATTATTTATTTATTTATTAATTTATTTGTTTGAGATCCTGAGGAATCCCAATGAGCTTTTCCAAGGCCCTCCCTGACCGCAGTAGCAAATAGTTTTTACAGAGCTGGTTTGCTTGTCCCAGCATCTGACCCTCCTCCATTCACAGCACGGGCTTGGGACCGGGCCATGGCAGAGTTAAAAAATGTTGAAAACATTATTTATTTATTCATTTATTTGTTTGAGATCCTGAGGAATCCCAATGAGCTTTTCCAAGGCCCTCCCTGACCGCAGTAGCAAATAGTTTTTACAGAGCTGGTTTGCTTGTCCCAGTATCTGACCCTCCTCTTTTCACAGCACGGGCTTGGGACCGGCCACGGCAGAGTTAAAAAAATGTTGAAAACATTATTTATTTATTTATTCATTTATTTGTTTGAGATCCTGAGGAATCCCAATGAGCTTTTCCAAGGCCCTCCCTGACTGCAGTATCAAATAGTTTTTACAGAGCTGGTTTGCTTATCCCAGCATCTGACCCTCCTCTTTTCACAGCACGGGCTTGGGACCGGCCACGGCAGAGTTAAAAAAATGTTGAAAACATTATTTATTTATTTATTTATTCATTTATTTGTTTGAGATCCTGAGGAATCCCAATGAGCTTTTCCAAGGCCCTCCCTGACTGCAGTATCAAATAGTTTTTACAGAGCTGGTTTGCTTATCCCAGCATCTGACCCTCCTCTTTTCACAGCACGGGCTTGGGACCGGCCACGGCAGAGTTAAAAAAATGTTGAAAACATTATTTATTTATTCATTTATTTGTTTGAGATCCTGAGGAATCCCAATGAGCTTTTCCAAGGCCCTCCCTGACTGCAGTATCAAATAGTTTTTACAGAGCTGGTTTGCTTATCCCAGCATCTGACCCTCCTCTTTTCACAGCACGGGCTTGGGACCGGCCACGGCAGAGTTAAAAAAATGTTGAAAACATTATTCATTTATTTATTCATTTATTTGTTTGAGATCCTGAGGAATCCCAATGAGCTTTTCCAAGGCCCTCCCTGACTGCAGTATCAAATAGTTTTTACAGAGCTGGTTTGCTTATCCCAGCATCTGACCCTCCTCTTTTCACAGCACGGGCTTGGGACCGGCCACGGCAGAGTTAAAAAAATGTTGAAAACATTATTTATTTATTCATTTATTTGTTTGAGATCCTGAGGAATCCCAATGAGCTTTTCCAAGGCCCTCCCTGACCGCAGTAGCAAATAGTTTTTACAGAGCTGGTTTGCTTGTCCCAGCATCTGACCCTCCTCTATTCACAGCACGGGCCTGGGACCGGCCATGGCAGAGTTAAAAAATGTTGAAAACATTATTTATTTATTCATTTATTTGTTTGAAATCCTGAGGAATCCCAATGAGCTTTTCCAAGGCCCTCCCTGACCGCAGTAGCAAATAGTTTTTACAGAGCTGGTTTCCTTGTCCCAGCATCTGACCCTCCTCTTTTCACAGCACGGGCTTGGGACCGGCCACGGCAGAGTTAAAAAATGTTGAACACATTATTTATTTATTTATTAATTTATTTGTTTGAGATCCTGAGGAATCCCAATGAGCTTTTCCAAGGCCCTCCCTGACCGCAGTAGCAAATAGTTTTTACAGAGCTGGTTTGCTTGTCCCAGCATCTGACCCTCCTCTTTTCACAGCACGGGCTTGGGACCAGCGACGGCAGAGTTAAAAAATGTTGAAAACATTATTTATTTATTTGTTTGAGATCCTGAGGAATCCCAATGAGCTTTTCCAAGGCACTCCCTGACCTCAGTAGAAAATAGTTTTTACAGAGCTGGTTTGCTTGTCCCAGCATCTGACCCTCCTCTTTTCACAGCACGGGCTTGGGACCGGCCACGGCAGAGTTAAAAAAATGTTGAAAACATTATTTATTTATTCATTTATTTGTTTGAGATCCTGAGGAATCCCAATGAGCTTTTCCAAGGCCCTCCCTGACCGCAGTAGCAAATAGTTTTTACAGAGCTGGTTTGCTTGTCCCAACATCTGACCCTCCTCTTTTCACAGCACGGGCTTGGGACTGGCCACGGCAGAGTTAAAAAATGTTGAAAACATTATTTATTTATTTATTCATTTATTTGTTTGAGATTCTGAGGAATCCCAATGAGCTTTTCCAAGGCCCTCCCTTACCGCAGTAGCAAATATTTTTTTTACAGAGCTGGTTTGCTTGTCCCAGCATCTGACCCCCTTCTTTTCACAGCACGGGCTTTGGACCGGCCACGGCAGAGTTAAAAAAATGTTGAAAACCTTATTTATTTATTCATTTATTTGTTTGAGATCCTGAGGAATCCCAATGAGCTTTTCCAAGGCCCTCCCTGACCGCAGTAGCAAATAGTTTTTACAGAGCTGGTTTGCTTGTCCCAGCATCTGACCCTCCTCTTTTCACAGCACGGGCTTGGGACCGACCACGGCAGAGTTAAAAAAAATGTTGAAAACATTATTTATTTATTCATTTATTTGTTTGAGATCATGAGGAATCCCAATGAGCTTTTACAAGGCCCTCCCTGACTGCAGTAGCAAATAGTTTTTACAAAGCTGGTTTGCTTGTCCCAGCATCTGACCCTCTATTCACAGCACGGGCTTGGGACCGGCCATGGCAGAGTTAAAAAATGTTGAAAACATTATTTATTTATTCATTTATTTGTTTGAGATCCTGAGGAATCCCAATGAGCTTTTCCAAGGCCCTCCCTGACCACAGTAGCAAATAGTTTTTACAGAGCTGGTTTCCTTGTCCCAGCATCTGACCCTCCTCTTTTCACAGCACGGGCTTGGGACCGGCCACGGCAGAGTTAAAAAATGTTGAAAACATTATTTATTTATTTATTAATTTATTTGTTTGAGATCCTGAGGAATCCCAATGAGCTTTTCCAAGGCCCTCCCTGACCGCAGTAGCAAATAGTTTTTACAGAGCTGGTTTGCTTGTCCCAGCATCTGACCCTCCTCTTTTCACAGCACGGGCTTGGGACCGGCGACGGCATAGTTAAAAAATGTTGAAAACATTATTTATTTATTTGATTGAGATCCTGAGGAATCCCAATGAGCTTTTCCAAGGCACTCCCTGACCTCAGTAGAAAATAGTTTTTACAGAGCTGGTTTGCTTGTCCCAGCATCTGACCCTCCTCTTTTCACAGCACGGGCTTGGGACTGGCCACGGCAGAGTTAAAAAAATGTTGAAAACATTATTTATTTATTCATTTATTTGTTTGAGATCCTGAGGAATCCCAATGAGCTTTTCCAAGGCCCTCCCTGACCGCAGTAGCAAATAGTTTTTACAGAGCTGGTTTGCTTGTCCCAACATCTGACCCTCCTCTTTTCACAGCACGGGCTTGGGACCGGCCACGGCAGAGTTAAAAAATGTTGAAAACATTATTTATTTATTTATTCATTTATTTGTTTGAGATTCTGAGGAATCCCAATGAGCTTTTCCAAGGCCCTCCCTGACCGCAGTAGCAAATAGTTTTTACAGAGCTGGTTTGCTTGTCCCAACATCTGACCCTCCTCTTTTCACAGCACGGGCTTGGGACCGGCCACGGCAGAGTTAAAAAATGTTGAAAACATTATTTATTTATTTATTCATTTATTTGTTTGAGATTCTGAGGAATCCCAATGAGCTTTTCCAAGGCCTTCCCTTACCGCAGTAGCAAATATTTTTTTTACAGAGCTGGTTTGCTTGTCCCAGCATCTGACCCCCTTCTTTTCACAGCACGGGCTTTGGACCGGCCACGGCAGAGTTAAAAAAATGTTGAAAACCTTATTTATTTATTCATTTATTTGTTTGAGATCCTGAGGAATCCCAATGAGCTTTTCCAAGGCCCTCCCTGACCGCAGTAGCAAATAGTTTTTACAGAGCTGGTTTGCTTGTCCCAGCATCTGACCCTCCTCTTTTCACAGCACGGGATTGGGACTGGCCATGGCAGAGTTAAAAAAATGTTGAAAACATTATTTATTTATTTAATAATTTATTTGTTTGAGATCCTGAGGAATCCCAATGAGCTTTTCCAAGGCACTCCCTGACCGCAGTAGCAAATCGTTTTTACAGAGCTGGTTTGCTTGTCCCAACATCTGACCCTCCTCTTTTCACAGCACGGGCTTGGGACCGGCCACGGCAGAGTTAAAAAATGTTGAAAACATTATTTATTTATTTATTCATTTATTTGTTTGAGATTCTGAGGAATCCCAATGAGCTTTTCCAAGGCCCTCCCTGACCGCAGTAGCAAATAGTTTTTTTTACAGAGCTGGTTTGCTTGTCCCAGCATCTGACCCTCTTCTTTTCACAGCACGGGCTTGGGACCGGACACGGCAGAGTTAAAAAAATGTTGAAAACATTATTTATTTATTCATTTATTTGTTTGAGATCCTGAGGAATCCCAATGAGCTTTTCCAAGGCCCTCCCTGACTGCAGTATCAAATAGTTTTTACAGAGCTGGTTTGCTTATCCCAGCATCTGACCCTCCTCTTTTCACAGCACGGGCTTGGGACCGGCCACGGCAGAGTTAAAAAAATGTTGAAAACATTATTTATTCATTTATTTGTTTGAGATCCTGAGGAATCCCAATGAGCTTTTCCAAGGCCCTCCCTGACCACAGTAGCAAATAGTTTTTACAGAGCTGGTTTGCTTGTCCCAGCATCTGACCCTCCTCTTTTCACAGCACGGGCTTGGGACCGGCCATGGCAGAGTTAAAAAATGTTGAAAACATTATTTATTTATTTATTCATTTATTTGTTTGAGATCCTGAGGAATCCCAATGAGCTTTTCCAAGGCCCTCCCTGACTGCAGTATCAAATAGTTTTTACAGAGCTGGTTTGCTTATCCCAGCATCTGACCCTCCTCTATTCACAGCACGGGCTTGGGACCGGCCATGGCAGAGTTAAAAAATGTTGAAAACATTATTTATTTATTTAATAATTTATTTGTTTGAGATCCTGAGGAATCCCAATGAGCTTTTCCAAGGCCCTCCCTGACCGCAGTAGCAAATAGTTTTTACAGAGCTGGTTTGCTTGTCCCAGCATCTGACCCTCCTCTTTTCACAGCACGGGCTTGGGACCGGCCACGGCAGAGTTAAAAAAATGTTGAAAACATTATTTATTTATTCATTTATTTGTTTGAGATCATGAGGAATCCCAATGAGCTTTTACAAGGCCCTCCCTGACTGCACTAGCAAATAGTTTTTACAGAGCTGGATTGCTTGTCCCAGCATCTGACCCTCCTCTTTTCACAGCATGGGCTTGGGACTGTCCACGGCAGAGTTAAAAAATGTTGAAAACATTATTTATTTATTTATTCATTTATTTGTTTGAGATTCTGAGGAATCCCAATGAGCTTTTCCAAGGCCCTCCCTGACCGCAGTAGCAAATAGTTTTTTTTACAGAGCTGGTTTGCTTGTCTCAGCATCTGACCCTCCTCTTTTCACAGCACGGGCTTGGGACCGTCCACGGCAGAGTTTAAAAAATGTTGAAAACATTATTTATTTATTCATTTATTTGTTTGAGATCCTGAGGAATCCCAATGAGCTTTTCCAAGGCCCTCCCTGACCGTAGTAGCAAATAGTTTTTACAGAGCTGGTTTGCTTGTCCCAGCATCTGACCCTCCTCTTTTCACAGCACGGGCTTGGGACCGGCCACGGCAGAGTTAAAAAATGTTGAGAACATTATTTATTTATTTATTCATTTATTTGTTTGAGATCCTAAGGAATCCCAATGAGCTTTTCCAAGGCCCTCCCTGACCGCAGTAGCAAATAGTTTTTTTTACAGAGCTGGTTTGCTTGTCCCAGCATCTGACCCTCTTCTTTTCACAGCACGGGCTTGGGACCGGCCACGGCAGAGTTAAAAAAAAATGTTGAAAACATTATTTATTTATTCATTTATTTGTTTGAGATCCTGAGGAATCCCAATGAGCTTTTCCAAGGCCCTCCCTGACCACAGTAGCAAATAGTTTTTACAGAGCTGGTTTCCTTGTCCCAGCATCTGACCCTCCTCTTTTCACAGCACGGGCTTGGGACCGGCCACGGCAGAGTTAAAAAATGTTGAAAACATTATTTATTTATTTATTAATTTATTTGTTTGAGATCCTGAGGAATCCCAATGAGCTTTTCCAAGGCCCTCCCTGACCGCAGTAGCAAATAGTTTTTACAGAGCTGGTTTGCTTGTCCCAGCATCTGACCCTCCTCTTTTCACAGCACGGGCTTGGGACCGGCGACGGCAGAGTTAAAAAAATGTTGAAAACATTATTTATTTATTCATTTATTTGTTTGAGATCCTGAGGAATCCCAATGAGCTTTTCCAAGGCCCTCCCTGACCGCAGTAGCAAATAGTTTTTACAGAGCTGGTTTGCTTGTCCCAACATCTGACCCTCCTCTTTTCACAGCACGGGCTTGGGACCGGCCACGGCAGAGTTAAAAAATGTTGAAAACATTATTTATTTATTTATTCATTTATTTGTTTGAGATTCTGAGGAATCCCAATGAGCTTTTCCAAGGCCCTCCCTGACCGCAGTAGCAAATAGTTTTTACAGAGCTGGTTTGCTTGTCCCAACATCTGACCCTCCTCTTTTCACAGCACGGGCTTGGGACCGGCCACGGCAGAGTTAAAAAATGTTGAAAACATTATTTATTTATTTATTCATTTATTTGTTTGAGATTCTGAGGAATCCCAATGAGCTTTTCCAAGGCCTTCCCTTACCGCAGTAGCAAATATTTTTTTTACAGAGCTGGTTTGCTTGTCCCAGCATCTGACCCCCTTCTTTTCACAGCACGGGCTTTGGACCGGCCACGGCAGAGTTAAAAAAATGTTGAAAACCTTATTTATTTATTCATTTATTTGTTTGAGATCCTGAGGAATCCCAATGAGCTTTTCCAAGGCCCTCCCTGACCGCAGTAGCAAATAGTTTTTACAGAGCTGGTTTGCTTGTCCCAGCATCTGACCCTCCTCTTTTCACAGCACGGGATTGGGACTGGCCATGGCAGAGTTAAAAAAATGTTGAAAACATTATTTATTTATTTAATAATTTATTTGTTTGAGATCCTGAGGAATCCCAATGAGCTTTTCCAAGGCACTCCCTGACCGCAGTAGCAAATCGTTTTTACAGAGCTGGTTTGCTTGTCCCAACATCTGACCCTCCTCTTTTCACAGCACGGGCTTGGGACCGGCCACGGCAGAGTTAAAAAATGTTGAAAACATTATTTATTTATTTATTCATTTATTTGTTTGAGATTCTGAGGAATCCCAATGAGCTTTTCCAAGGCCCTCCCTGACCGCAGTAGCAAATAGTTTTTTTTACAGAGCTGGTTTGCTTGTCCCAGCATCTGACCCTCTTCTTTTCACAGCACGGGCTTGGGACCGGACACGGCAGAGTTAAAAAAATGTTGAAAACATTATTTATTTATTCATTTATTTGTTTGAGATCCTGAGGAATCCCAATGAGCTTTTCCAAGGCCCTCCCTGACTGCAGTATCAAATAGTTTTTACAGAGCTGGTTTGCTTATCCCAGCATCTGACCCTCCTCTTTTCACAGCACGGGCTTGGGACCGGCCACGGCAGAGTTAAAAAAATGTTGAAAACATTATTTATTCATTTATTTGTTTGAGATCCTGAGGAATCCCAATGAGCTTTTCCAAGGCCCTCCCTGACCACAGTAGCAAATAGTTTTTACAGAGCTGGTTTGCTTGTCCCAGCATCTGACCCTCCTCTTTTCACAGCACGGGCTTGGGACCGGCCATGGCAGAGTTAAAAAATGTTGAAAACATTATTTATTTATTTATTCATTTATTTGTTTGAGATCCTGAGGAATCCCAATGAGCTTTTCCAAGGCCCTCCCTGACTGCAGTATCAAATAGTTTTTACAGAGCTGGTTTGCTTATCCCAGCATCTGACCCTCCTCTATTCACAGCACGGGCTTGGGACCGGCCATGGCAGAGTTAAAAAATGTTGAAAACATTATTTATTTATTTAATAATTTATTTGTTTGAGATCCTGAGGAATCCCAATGAGCTTTTCCAAGGCCCTCCCTGACCGCAGTAGCAAATAGTTTTTACAGAGCTGGTTTGCTTGTCCCAGCATCTGACCCTCCTCTTTTCACAGCACGGGCTTGGGACCGGCCACGGCAGAGTTAAAAAAATGTTGAAAACATTATTTATTTATTCATTTATTTGTTTGAGATCATGAGGAATCCCAATGAGCTTTTACAAGGCCCTCCCTGACTGCACTAGCAAATAGTTTTTACAGAGCTGGATTGCTTGTCCCAGCATCTGACCCTCCTCTTTTCACAGCATGGGCTTGGGACTGTCCACGGCAGAGTTAAAAAATGTTGAAAACATTATTTATTTATTTATTCATTTATTTGTTTGAGATTCTGAGGAATCCCAATGAGCTTTTCCAAGGCCCTCCCTGACCGCAGTAGCAAATAGTTTTTTTTACAGAGCTGGTTTGCTTGTCTCAGCATCTGACCCTCCTCTTTTCACAGCACGGGCTTGGGACCGTCCACGGCAGAGTTTAAAAAATGTTGAAAACATTATTTATTTATTCATTTATTTGTTTGAGATCCTGAGGAATCCCAATGAGCTTTTCCAAGGCCCTCCCTGACCGTAGTAGCAAATAGTTTTTACAGAGCTGGTTTGCTTGTCCCAGCATCTGACCCTCCTCTTTTCACAGCACGGGCTTGGGACCGGCCACGGCAGAGTTAAAAAATGTTGAGAACATTATTTATTTATTTATTCATTTATTTGTTTGAGATCCTAAGGAATCCCAATGAGCTTTTCCAAGGCCCTCCCTGACCGCAGTAGCAAATAGTTTTTTTTACAGAGCTGGTTTGCTTGTCCCAGCATCTGACCCTCTTCTTTTCACAGCACGGGCTTGGGACCGGCCACGGCAGAGTTAAAAAAAAATGTTGAAAACATTATTTATTTATTCATTTATTTGTTTGAGATCATGAGGAATCCCAATGAGCTTTTCCAAGGCCCTCCCTGACTGCACTAGCAAATAGTTTTTACAGAGCTGGTTTGCTTGTCCCAGCATCTGACCCTCCTCTTTTCACAGCACGGGCTTGGGACCAGCCACGGTAGAGTTAAAAAAATGTTGAAAACATTATTTATTTATTCATTTATTTGTTTGAGATCCTGAGGAATCCCAATGAGCTTTTCCAAGGCCCTCCCTGACCGCAGTAGCAAATCATTTTTACAGAGCTGGTTTGCTTGTCCCAACATCTGACCCTCCTCTTTTCACAGCACGGGCTTGGGACCAGCCACGGCAGAGTTAAAAAATGTTGAAAACATTATTTATTTATTTATTCATTTATTTGTTTGAGATTCTGAGGAATCCCAATGAGCTTTTCCAAGGCCCTCCCTGACCGCAGTAGCAAATAGTTTTTTTTACAGAGCTGGTTTGCTTGTCCCAGCATCTGACCCTCCTCTTTTCACAGCACGGGCTTGGGACCAGCCACGGTAGAGTTAAAAAAATGTTGAAAACATTATTTATTTATTCATTTATTTGTTTGAGATCCTGAGGAATCCCAATGAGCTTTTCCAAGGCCCTCCCTGACCGCAGTAGCAAATCATTTTTACAGAGCTGATTTGCTTGTCCCAACATCTGACCCTCCTCTTTTCACAGCACGGGCTTGGGACCAGCCACGGCAGAGTTAAAAAATGTTGAAAACATTATTTATTTATTTATTCATTTATTTGTTTGAGATTCTGAGGAATCCCAATGAGCTTTTCCAAGGCCCTCCCTGACCGCAGTAGCAAATAGTTTTTTTTACAGAGCTGGTTTGCTTGTCCCAGCATCTGACCCTCTTCTTTTCACAGCACGGGCTTGGGACCGGCCATGGCAGAGTTAAAAAATGTTGAAAACATTATTTATTTATTCATTTATTTGTTTGAGATCCTGAGGAATCCCAATGAGCTTTTCCAAGGCCCTCCCTGACCGCAGTAGCAAATAGTTTTTACAGAGCTGGTTTCCTTGTCCCAGCATCTGACCCTCCTCTTTTCACAGCACGGGCTTGGGACCGGCCACGGCAGAGTTAAAAAATGTTGAAAACATTATTTATTTATTTATTCATTTATTTGTTTGAGATCCTGAGGAATCCCAATGAGCTTTTCCAAGGCCCTCCCTGACTGCACTAGCAAATAGTTTTTACAGAGCTGGTTTACTTGTCCCAGCATCTGACCCTCCTCTTTTCACAGCACGGGCTTGGGACCGGCCACGGCAGAGTTAAAAAATGTTGAAAACATTATTTATTTATTTATTCATTTATTTGTTTGAGATCCTGATGAATCCCAATGAGCTTTTCCAAGGCCCTCCCTGACCGCAGTAGCAAATAGTTTTTACAGAGCTGGTTTGCTTGTCCCAGCATCTGACCCTCCTCTTTTCACAGCACGGGCTTGGGACCGGCCATGGCAGAGTTAAAAAAATGTTGAAAACATTATTTATTTATTTGTTTGAGATCCTGAGGAATCCCAATGAGCTTTTCCAAGGCCCTCCCTGACCGCAGTAGCAAATAGTTTTTATAGAGCTGGTTTGCTTGTCCCAGCATCTGACCCTCCTCTATTCACAGCACGGGCTTGGGACCGGCCATGGCAGAGTTAAAAAATGTTGAAAACATTATTTATTTATTCATTTATTTGTTTGAGATCCTGAGGAATCCCAATGAGCTTTTCCAAGGCCCTCCCTGACCGCAGTAGCAAATAGTTTTTACAGAGCTGGTTTCCTTGTCCCAGCATCTGACCCTCCTCTTTTCACAGCACGGGCTTGGGACCGGCCACGGCAGAGTTAAAAAAATGTTGAAAACATTATTTATTTATTTAATAATTTATTTGTTTGAGATCCTGAGGAATCCCAATGAGCTTTTCCAAGGCCCTCCCTGACCGCAGTAGCAAATAGTTTTTACAGAGCTGGTTTGCTTGTCCCAGCATCTGACCCTCCTCTTTTCACAGCACGGGCTTGGGACCGGCCACGGCAGAGTTAAAAAAATGTTGAAAACATTATTTATTTATTCATTTAATTGTTTGAGATCCTGAGGAATCCCAATGAGCTTTTCCAAGGCCCTCCCTGACCGCAGTAGCAAATCGTTCTTACAGAGCTGGTTTGCTTGTCCCAACATCTGACCCTCCTCTTTTCACAGCACGGGCTTGGGACCGGCCACGGCAGAGTTAAAAAATGTTGAAAACATTATTTATTTATTTATTCATTTATTTGTTTGAGATTCTGAGGAATCCCAATAAGCTTTTCAAAGGCCCTCCCTGACCGCAGTAGCAAATAGTTTTTATAGAGCTGGTTTGCTTGTCCCAGCATCTGACCCTCCTCTATTCACAGCACGGGCTTGGGACCGGCCATGGCAGAGTTAAAAAATGTTGAAAACATTATTTATTTATTCATTTATTTGTTTGAGATCCTGAGGAATCCCAATGAGCTTTTCCAAGGCCCTCCCTGACCGCAGTAGCAAATAGTTTTTACAGAGCTGGTTTCCTTGTCCCAGCATCTGACCCTCCTCTTTTCACAGCACGGGCTTGGGACCGGCCACGGCAGAGTTAAAAAAATGTTGAAAACATTATTTATTTATTTAATAATTTATTTGTTTGAGATCCTGAGGAATCCCAATGAGCTTTTCCAAGGCCCTCCCTGACCGCAGTAGCAAATAGTTTTTACAGAGCTGGTTTGCTTGTCCCAGCATCTGACCCTCCTCTTTTCACAGCACGGGCTTGGGACCGGCCACGGCAGAGTTAAAAAAATGTTGAAAACATTATTTATTTATTCATTTAATTGTTTGAGATCCTGAGGAATCCCAATGAGCTTTTCCAAGGCCCTCCCTGACCGCAGTAGCAAATCGTTCTTACAGAGCTGGTTTGCTTGTCCCAACATCTGACCCTCCTCTTTTCACAGCACGGGCTTGGGACCGGCCACGGCAGAGTTAAAAAATGTTGAAAACATTATTTATTTATTTATTCATTTATTTGTTTGAGATTCTGAGGAATCCCAATGAGCTTTTCCAAGGCCCTCCCTGACCGCAGTAGCAAATAGTTTTTACAGAGCTGGTTTGCTTGTCCCAGCATCTGACCCTCCTCTTTTCACAGCACGGGCTTGGGACCGGCCACGGCAGAGTTAAAAAAATGTTGAAAACATTATTTATTTATTCATTTATTTGTTTGAGATCCTGAGGAATCCCAATGAGCTTTTCCAAGGCCCTCCCTGACCACAGTAGCAAATAGTTTTTACAGAGCTGGTTTGCTTGTCCCAGTATCTGACCCTCCTCTTTTCACAGCACGGGCTTGGGACCGGCCACGGCAGAGTTAAAAAAATGTTGAAAACATTATTTATTTATTTATTCATTTATTTGTTTGAGATCCTGAGGAATCCCAATGAGCTTTTCCAAGGCCCTCCCTGACTGCAGTATCAAATAGTTTTTACAGAGCTGGTTTGCTTATCCCAGCATCTGACCCTCCTCTTTTCACAGCACGGGCTTGGGACCGGCCACGGCAGAGTTAAAAAAATGTTGAAAACATTATTTATTCATTTATTTGTTTGAGATCCTGAGGAATCCCAATGAGCTTTTCCAAGGCCCTCCCTGACCGCAGTAGCAAATAGTTTTTACAGAGCTGGTTTGCTTGTCCCAGCATCTGACCCTCCTCTTTTCACAGCACGGGCTTGGGACCGACCACGGCAGAGTTAAAAAAAATGTTGAAAACATTATTTATTTATTCATTTATTTGTTTGAGATCATGAGGAATCCCAATGAGCTTTTACAAGGCCCTCCCTGACTGCAGTAGCAAATAGTTTTTACAGAGCTGGTTTGCTTGTCCCAGCATCTGACCCTCTATTCACAGCACGGGCTTGGGACCGGCCATGGCAGAGTTAAAAAATGTTGAAAACATTATTTATTTATTCATTTATTTGTTTGAGATCCTGAGGAATCCCAATGAGCTTTTCCAAGGCCCTCCCTGACCACAGTAGCAAATAGTTTTTACAGAGCTGGTTTCCTTGTCCCAGCATCTGACCCTCCTCTTTTCACAGCACGGGCTTGGGACCGGCCACGGCAGAGTTAAAAAATGTTGAAAACATTATTTATTTATTTATTAATTTATTTGTTTGAGATCCTGAGGAATCCCAATGAGCTTTTCCAAGGCCCTCCCTGACCGCAGTAGCAAATAGTTTTTACAGAGCTGGTTTGCTTGTCCCAGCATCTGACCCTCCTCTTTTCACAGCACGGGCTTGGGACCGGCGACGGCATAGTTAAAAAATGTTGAAAACATTATTTATTTATTTGATTGAGATCCTGAGGAATCCCAATGAGCTTTTCCAAGGCACTCCCTGACCTCAGTAGAAAATAGTTTTTACAGAGCTGGTTTGCTTGTCCCAGCATCTGACCCTCCTCTTTTCACAGCACGGGCTTGGGACCGGCCACGGCAGAGTTAAAAAATGTTGAAAACATTATTTATTTATTCATTTATTTGTTTGAGATCCTGAGGAATCCCAATGAGCTTTTCCAAGGCCCTCCCTGACTGCAGTATCAAATAGTTTTTACAGAGCTGGTTTGCTTGTCCCAACATCTGACCCTCCTCTTTTCACAGCACGGGCTTGGGACCGGCCACGGCAGAGTTAAAAAATGTTGAAAACATTATTTATTTATTCATTTATTTGTTTGAGATCCTGAGGAATCCCAATGAGCTTTTCCAAGGCCCTCCCTGACCGCAGTAGCAAATAGTTTTTACAGAGCTGGTTTGCTTGTCCCAACATCTGACCCTCCTCTTTTCACAGCACGGGCTTGGGACCGGCCACGGCAGAGTTAAAAAATGTTGAAAACATTATTTATTTATTTATTCATTTATTTGTTTGAGATTCTGAGGAATCCCAATGAGCTTTTCCAAGGCCCTCCCTTACCGCAGTAGCAAATATTTTTTTTACAGAGCTGGTTTGCTTGTCCCAGCATCTGACCCCCTTCTTTTCACAGCACGGGCTTTGGACCGGCCACGGCAGAGTTAAAAAAATGTTGAAAACCTTATTTATTTATTCATTTATTTGTTTGAGATCCTGAGGAATCCCAATGAGCTTTTCCAAGGCCCTCCCTGACCGCAGTAGCAAATAGTTTTTACAGAGCTGGTTTGCTTGTCCCAGCATCTGACCCTCCTCTTTTCACAGCACGGGCTTGGGACCGACCACGGCAGAGTTAAAAAAAATGTTGAAAACATTATTTATTTATTCATTTATTTGTTTGAGATCATGAGGAATCCCAATGAGCTTTTCCAAGGCCCTCCCTGACTGCAGTAGCAAATAGTTTTTACAGAGCTGGTTTGCTTGTCCCAGCATCTGACCCTTTATTCACAGCACGGGCTTGGGACCGGCCATGGCAGAGTTAAAAAATGTTGAAAACATTATTTATTTATTCATTTATTTGTTTGAGATCCTGAGGAATCCCAATGAGCTTTTCCAAGGCCCTCCCTGACCGCAGTAGCAAATAGTTTTTACAGAGCTGGTTTGCTTGTCCCAGCATCTGACCCTCCTCTTTTCACAGCACGGGCTTGGGACCGGCGACGGCATAGTTAAAAAATGTTGAAAACATTATTTATTTATTTGATTGAGATCCTGAGGAATCCCAATGAGCTTTTCCAAGGCACTCCCTGACCTCGGTAGAAAATAGTTTTTACAGAGCTGGTTTGCTTGTCCCAGCATCTGACCCTCCTCTTTTCACAGCACGGGCTTGGGACCGGCCACGGCAGAGTTAAAAAAATGTTGAAAACATTATTTATTTATTCATTTATTTGTTTGAGATCCTGAGGAATCCCAATGAGCTTTTCCAAGGCCCTCCCTGACCGCAGTAGCAAATAGTTTTTACAGAGCTGGTTTGCTTGTCCCAGCATCTGACCCTCCTCCATTCACAGCACGGGCTTGGGACCGGGCCATGGCAGAGTTAAAAAATGTTGAAAACATTATTTATTTATTCATTTATTTGTTTGAAATCCTGAGGAATCCCAATGAGCTTTTCCAAGGCCCTCCCTGACCGCAGTAGCAAATAGTTTTTACAGAGCTGGTTTGCTTGTCCCAGTATCTGACCCTCCTCTTTTCACAGCACGGGCTTGGGACCGGCCACGGCAGAGTTAAAAAAATGTTGAAAACATTATTTATTTATTTATTCATTTATTTGTTTGAGATCCTGAGGAATCCCAATGAGCTTTTCCAAGGCCCTCCCTGACTGCAGTATCAAATAGTTTTTACAGAGCTGGTTTGCTTATCCCAGCATCTGACCCTCCTCTTTTCACAGCACGGGCTTGGGACCGGCCACGGCAGAGTTAAAAAAATGTTGAAAACATTATTTATTTATTTATTCATTTATTTGTTTGAGATTCTAAGGAATCCCAATGAGCTTTTCCAAGGCCCTCCCTGACTGCAGTATCAAATAGTTTTTACAGAGCTGGTTTGCTTATCCCAGCATCTGACCCTCCTCTTTTCACAGCACGGGCTTGGGACCGGCCACGGCAGAGTTAAAAAAATGTTGAAAACATTATTTATTTATTCATTTATTTGTTTGAGATCCTGAGGAATCCCAATGAGCTTTTCCAAGGCCCTCCCTGACTGCAGTATCAAATAGTTTTTACAGAGCTGGTTTGCTTATCCCAGCATCTGACCCTCCTCTTTTCACAGCACGGGCTTGGGACCGGCCACGGCAGAGTTAAAAAAATGTTGAAAACATTATTCATTTATTTATTCATTTATTTGTTTGAGATCCTGAGGAATCCCAATGAGCTTTTCCAAGGCCCTCCCTGACTGCAGTATCAAATAGTTTTTACAGAGCTGGTTTGCTTATCCCAGCATCTGACCCTCCTCTTTTCACAGCACGGGCTTGGGACCGGCCACGGCAGAGTTAAAAAAATGTTGAAAACATTATTTATTTATTCATTTATTTGTTTGAGATCCTGAGGAATCCCAATGAGCTTTTCCAAGGCCCTCCCTGACCGCAGTAGCAAATAGTTTTTACAGAGCTGGTTTGCTTGTCCCAGCATCTGACCCTCCTCTATTCACAGCACGGGCTTGGGACCGGCCATGGCAGAGTTAAAAAATGTTGAAAACATTATTTATTTATTCATTTATTTGTTTGAAATCCTGAGGAATCCCAATGAGCTTTTCCAAGGCCCTCCCTGACCGCAGTAGCAAATAGTTTTTACAGAGCTGGTTTCCTTGTCCCAGCATCTGACCCTCCTCTTTTCACAGCACGGGCTTGGGACCGGCCACGGCAGAGTTAAAAAATGTTGAACACATTATTTATTTATTTATTAATTTATTTGTTTGAGATCCTGAGGAATCCCAATGAGCTTTTCCAAGGCCCTCCCTGACCGCAGTAGCAAATAGTTTTTACAGAGCTGGTTTGCTTGTCCCAACATCTGACCCTCC
The DNA here is from genome assembly GCF_965119305.1 of Pelophylax lessonae. Classification (NCBI taxonomy): domain Eukaryota; kingdom Metazoa; phylum Chordata; class Amphibia; order Anura; family Ranidae; genus Pelophylax; species Pelophylax lessonae. The sequence goes on along the minus strand of NW_028120056.1, from coordinate 178,836 downwards.
TCTTTTCACAGCACGGGCTTGGGACCGGCCACGGCAGAGTTAAAAAATGTTGAAAACATTATTTATTTATTTGTTTGAGATCCTGAGGAATCCCAATGAGCTTTTCCAAGGCCCTCCCTGACCGCAGTAGCAAATAGTTTTTACAGAGCTGGTTTGCTTGTCCCAGTATCTGACCCTCCTCTTTTCACAGCACGGGCTTGGGACCGGCCACGGCAGAGTTAAAAAAATGTTGAAAACATTATTTATTTATTTATTCATTTATTTGTTTGAGATCCTGAGGAATCCCAATGAGCTTTTCCAAGGCCCTCCCTGACTGCAGTATCAAATAGTTTTTACAGAGCTGGTTTGCTTATCCCAGCATCTGACCCTCCTCTTTTCACAGCACGGGCTTGGGACCGGCCACGGCAGAGTTAAAAAAATGTTGAAAACATTATTTATTTATTCATTTATTTGTTTGAGATCCTGAGGAATCCCAATGAGCTTTTCCAAGGCCCTCCCTGACTGCAGTATCAAATAGTTTTTACAGAGCTGGTTTGCTTATCCCAGCATCTGACCCTCCTCTTTTCACAGCACGGGCTTGGGACCGGCCACGGCAGAGTTAAAAAAATGTTGAAAACATTATTCATTTATTTATTCATTTATTTGTTTGAGATCCTGAGGAATCCCAATGAGCTTTTCCAAGGCCCTCCCTGACTGCAGTATCAAATAGTTTTTACAGAGCTGGTTTGCTTATCCCAGCATCTGACCCTCCTCTTTTCACAGCACGGGCTTGGGACCGGCCACGGCAGAGTTAAAAAAATGTTGAAAACATTATTTATTTATTCATTTATTTGTTTGAGATCCTGAGGAATCCCAATGAGCTTTTCCAAGGCCCTCCCTGACCGCAGTAGCAAATAGTTTTTACAGAGCTGGTTTGCTTGTCCCAGCATCTGACCCTCCTCTATTCACAGCACGGGCTTGGGACCGGCCATGGCAGAGTTAAAAAATGTTGAAAACATTATTTATTTATTCATTTATTTGTTTGAAATCCTGAGGAATCCCAATGAGCTTTTCCAAGGCCCTCCCTGACCGCAGTAGCAAATAGTTTTTACAGAGCTGGTTTCCTTGTCCCAGCATCTGACCCTCCTCTTTTCACAGCACGGGCTTGGGACCGGCCACGGCAGAGTTAAAAAATGTTGAACACATTATTTATTTATTTATTAATTTATTTGTTTGAGATCCTGAGGAATCCCAATGAGCTTTTCCAAGGCCCTCCCTGACCGCAGTAGCAAATAGTTTTTACAGAGCTGGTTTGCTTGTCCCAACATCTGACCCTCCTCTTTTCACAGCACGGGCTTGGGACCGGCCACGGCAGAGTTAAAAAATGTTGAAAACATTATTTATTTATTTGTTTGAGATCCTGAGGAATCCCAATGAGCTTTTCCAAGGCACTCCCTGACCTCAGTAGAAAATAGTTTTTACAGAGCTGGTTTGCTTGTCCCAGCATCTGACCCTCCTCTTTTCACAGCACGGGCTTGGGACCGGCCACGGCAGAGTTAAAAAAATGTTGAAAACATTATTTATTTATTCATTTATTTGTTTGAGATCCTGAGGAATCCCAATGAGCTTTTCCAAGGCCCTCCCTGACCGCAGTAGCAAATAGTTTTTACAGAGCTGGTTTGCTTGTCCCAACATCTGACCCTCCTCTTTTCACAGCACGGGCTTGGGACCGGCCACGGCAGAGTTAAAAAATGTTGAAAACATTATTTATTTATTTATTCATTTATTTGTTTGAGATTCTGAGGAATCCCAATGAGCTTTTCCAAGGCCCTCCCTTACCGCAGTAGCAAATATTTTTTTACAGAGCTGGTTTGCTTGTCCCAGCATCTGACCCCCTTCTTTTCACAGCACGGGCTTTGGACCGGCCACGGCAGAGTTAAAAAAATGTTGAAAACCTTATTTATTTATTCATTTATTTGTTTGAGATCCTGAGGAATCCCAATGAGCTTTTCCAAGGCCCTCCCTGACCGCAGTAGCAAATAGTTTTTACAGAGCTGGTTTGCTTGTCCCAGCATCTGACCCTCCTCTTTTCACAGCACGGGCTTGGGACCGACCACGGCAGAGTTAAAAAAAATGTTGAAAACATTATTTATTTATTCATTTATTTGTTTGAGATCATGAGGAATCCCAATGAGCTTTTACAAGGCCCTCCCTGACTGCAGTAGCAAATAGTTTTTACAGAGCTGGTTTGCTTGTCCCAGCATCTGACCCTCTATTCACAGCACGGGCTTGGGACCGGCCATGGCAGAGTTAAAAAATGTTGAAAACATTATTTATTTATTCATTTATTTGTTTGAGATCCTGAGGAATCCCAATGAGCTTTTCCAAGGCCCTCCCTGACCACAGTAGCAAATAGTTTTTACAGAGCTGGTTTCCTTGTCCCAGCATCTGACCCTCCTCTTTTCACAGCACGGGCTTGGGACCGGCCACGGCAGAGTTAAAAAATGTTGAAAACATTATTTATTTATTTATTAATTTATTTGTTTGAGATCCTGAGGAATCCCAATGAGCTTTTCCAAGGCCCTCCCTGACCGCAGTAGCAAATAGTTTTTACAGAGCTGGTTTGCTTGTCCCAGCATCTGACCCTCCTCTTTTCACAGCACGGGCTTGGGACCGGCGACGGCATAGTTAAAAAATGTTGAAAACATTATTTATTTATTTGATTGAGATCCTGAGGAATCCCAATGAGCTTTTCCAAGGCACTCCCTGACCTCAGTAGAAAATAGTTTTTACAGAGATGGTTTGCTTGTCCCAGCATCTGACCCTCCTCTTTTCACAGCACGGGCTTGGGACCGGCCACGGCAGAGTTAAAAAAATGTTGAAAACATTATTTATTTATTCATTTATTTGTTTGAGATCCTGAGGAATCCCAATGAGCTTTTCCAAGGCCCTCCCTGACCGCAGTAGCAAATAGTTTTTACAGAGCTGGTTTGCTTGTCCCAACATCTGACCCTCCTCTTTTCACAGCACGGGCTTGGGACCGGCCACGGCAGAGTTAAAAAATGTTGAAAACATTATTTATTTATTTATTCATTTATTTGTTTGAGATTCTGAGGAATCCCAATGAGCTTTTCCAAGGCCCTCCCTGACCGCAGTAGCAAATAGTTTTTACAGAGCTGGTTTGCTTGTCCCAACATCTGACCCTCCTCTTTTCACAGCACGGGCTTGGGACCGGCCACGGCAGAGTTAAAAAATGTTGAAAACATTATTTATTTATTTATTCATTTATTTGTTTGAGATTCTGAGGAATCCCAATGAGCTTTTCCAAGGCCTTCCCTTACCGCAGTAGCAAATATTTTTTTTACAGAGCTGGTTTGCTTGTCCCAGCATCTGACCCCCTTCTTTTCACAGCACGGGCTTTGGACCGGCCACGGCAGAGTTAAAAAAATGTTGAAAACCTTATTTATTTATTCATTTATTTGTTTGAGATCCTGAGGAATCCCAATGAGCTTTTCCAAGGCCCTCCCTGACCGCAGTAGCAAATAGTTTTTACAGAGCTGGTTTGCTTGTCCCAGCATCTGACCCTCCTCTTTTCACAGCACGGGATTGGGACCGGCCATGGCAGAGTTAAAAAAATGTTGAAAACATTTTTTATTTATTCATTTATTTGTTTGAGATCCTGAGGAATCCCAATGAGCTTTTCCAAGGCCCTCCCTGACCGCAGTAGCAAATAGTTTTTACAGAGCTGGTTTGCTTGTCCCAGCATCTGACCCTCCTCTATTCACAGCACGGGCTTGGGACCGGCCATGGCAGAGTTAAAAAATGTTGAAAACATTATTTATTTATTCATTTATTTGTTTGAGATCCTGTGGAATCCCAATGAGCTTTTCCAAGGCCCTCCCTGACCGCAGTAGCAAATAGTTTTTACAGAGCTGGTTTCCTTGTCCCAGCATCTGACCCTCCTCTTTTCACAGCACGGGCTTGGGACCGGCCACGGCAGAGTTAAAAAAATGTTGAAAACATTATTTATTTATTTAATAATTTATTTGTTTGAGATCCTGAAGAATCCCAATGAGCTTTTCCAAGGCACTCCCTGACCGCAGTAGCAAATCGTTTTTACAGAGCTGGTTTGCTTGTCCCAACATCTGACCCTCCTCTTTTCACAGCACGGGCTTGGGACCGGCCACGGCAGAGTTAAAAAATGTTGAAAACATTATTTATTTATTTATTCATTTATTTGTTTGAGATTCTGAGGAATCCCAATGAGCTTTTCCAAGGCCCTCCCTGACCGCAGTAGCAAATAGTTTTTTTTACAGAGCTGGTTTGCTTGTGCCAGCATCTGACCCTCTTCTTTTCACAGCACGGGCTTGGGACCGGACACGGCAGAGTTAAAAAAATGTTGAAAACATTATTTATTTATTCATTTATTTGTTTGAGATCCTGAGGAATCCCAATGAGCTTTTCCAAGGCCCTCCCTGACTGCAGTATCAAATAGTTTTTACAGAGCTGGTTTGCTTATCCCAGCATCTGACCCTCCTCTTTTCACAGCACGGGCTTGGGACCGGCCACGGCAGAGTTAAAAAAATGTTGAAAACATTATTTATTCATTTATTTGTTTGAGATCCTGAGGAATCCCAATGAGCTTTTCCAAGGCCCTCCCTGACCACAGTAGCAAATAGTTTTTACAGAGCTGGTTTGCTTGTCCCAGCATCTGACCCTCCTCTTTTCACAGCACGGGCTTGGGACCGGCCATGGCAGAGTTAAAAAATGTTGAAAACATTATTTATTTATTTATTCATTTATTTGTTTGAGATCCTGAGGAATCCCAATGAGCTTTTCCAAGGCCCTCCCTGACTGCAGTATCAAATAGTTTTTACAGAGCTGGTTTGCTTATCCCAGCATCTGACCCTCCTCTTTTCACAGCACGGGCTTGGGACCGGCCACGGCAGAGTTAAAAAAATGTTGAAAACATTATTTATTTATTCATTTATTTGTTTGAGATCCTGAGGAATCCCAATGAGCTTTTCCAAGGCCCTCCCTGACCGCAGTAGCAAATAGTTTTTACAGAGCTGGTTTGCTTGTCCCAGCATCTGACCCTCCTCTATTCACAGCACGGGCTTGGGACCGGCCATGGCAGAGTTAAAAAATGTTGAAAACATTATTTATTTATTTAATAATTTATTTGTTTGAGATCCTGAGGAATCCCAATGAGCTTTTCCAAGGCCCTCCCTGACCGCAGTAGCAAATAGTTTTTACAGAGCTGGTTTGCTTGTCCCAGCATCTGACCCTCCTCTTTTCACAGCATGGGCTTGGGACCGGCCACGGCAGAGTTAAAAAAATGTTGAAAACATTATTTATTTATTCATTTATTTGTTTGAGATCATGAGGAATCCCAATGAGCTTTTACAAGGCCCTCCCTGACTGCACTAGCAAATAGTTTTTACAGAGCTGGATTGCTTGTCCCAGCATCTGACCCTCCTCTTTTCACAGCATGGGCTTGGGACTGTCCACGGGAGAGTTAAAAAATGTTGAAAACATTATTTATTTATTTATTCATTTATTTGTTTGAGATTCTGAGGAATCCCAATGAGCTTTTCCAAGGCCCTCCCTGACCGCAGTAGCAAATAGTTTTTTTTACAGAGCTGGTTTGCTTGTCTCAGCATCTGACCCTCCTCTTTTCACAGCACGGGCTTGGGACCGTCCACGGCAGAGTTTAAAAAATGTTGAAAACATTATTTATTTATTCATTTATTTGTTTGAGATCCTGAGGAATCCCAATGAGCTTTTCCAAGGCCCTCCCTGACCGTAGTAGCAAATAGTTTTTACAGAGCTGGTTTGCTTGTCCCAGCATCTGACCCTCCTCTTTTCACAGCACGGGCTTGGGACCGGCCACGGCAGAGTTAAAAAATGTTGAGAACATTATTTATTTATTTATTCATTTATTTGTTTGAGATCCTAAGGAATCCCAATGAGCTTTTCCAAGGCCCTCCCTGACCGCAGTAGCAAATAGTTTTTTTTACAGAGCTGGTTTGCTTGTCCCAGCATCTGACCCTCTTCTTTTCACAGCACGGGCTTGGGACCGGCCACGGCAGAGTTAAAAAAAAATGTTGAAAACATTATTTATTTATTCATTTATTTGTTTGAGATCATGAGGAATCCCAATGAGCTTTTCCAAGGCCCTCCCTGACTGCACTAGCAAATAGTTTTTACAGAGCTGGTTTGCTTGTCCCAGCATCTGACCCTCCTCTTTTCACAGCACGGGCTTGGGACCAGCCACGGTAGAGTTAAAAAAATGTTGAAAACATTATTTATTTATTCATTTATTTGTTTGAGATCCTGAGGAATCCCAATGAGCTTTTCCAAGGCCCTCCCTGACCGCAGTAGCAAATCATTTTTACAGAGCTGGTTTGCTTGTCCCAACATCTGACCCTCCTCTTTTCACAGCACGGGCTTGGGACCAGCCACGGCAGAGTTAAAAAATGTTGAAAACATTATTTATTTATTTATTCATTTATTTGTTTGAGATTCTGAGGAATCCCAATGAGCTTTTCCAAGGCCCTCCCTGACCGCAGTAGCAAATAGTTTTTTTTACAGAGCTGGTTTGCTTGTCCCAGCATCTGACCCTCTTCTTTTCACAGCACGGGCTTGGGACCGGCCATGGCAGAGTTAAAAAATGTTGAAAACATTATTTATTTATTCATTTATTTGTTTGAGATCCTGAGGAATCCCAATGAGCTTTTCCAAGGCCCTCCCTGACCGCAGTAGCAAATAGTTTTTACAGAGCTGGTTTCCTTGTCCCAGCATCTGACCCTCCTCTTTTCACAGCACGGGCTTGGGACCGGCCACGGCAGAGTTAAAAAATGTTGAAAACATTATTTATTTATTTATTCATTTATTTGTTTGAGATCCTGAGGAATCCCAATGAGCTTTTCCAAGGCCCTCCCTGACTGCACTAGCAAATAGTTTTTACAGAGCTGGTTTGCTTGTCCCAGCATCTGACCCTCCTCTTTTCACAGCACGGGCTTGGGACCGGCCACGGCAGAGTTAAAAAATGTTGAAAACATTATTTATTTATTTATTCATTTATTTGTTTGAGATCCTGATGAATCCCAATGAGCTTTTCCAAGGCCCTCCCTGACCGCAGTAGCAAATAGTTTTTACAGAGCTGGTTTGCTTGTCCCAGCATCTGACCCTCCTCTTTTCACAGCACGGGCTTGGGACCGGCCATGGCAGAGTTAAAAAAATGTTGAAAACATTATTTATTTATTTGTTTGAGATCCTGAGGAATCCCAATGAGCTTTTCCAAGGCCCTCCCTGACCGCAGTAGCAAATAGTTTTTATAGAGCTGGTTTGCTTGTCCCAGCATCTGACCCTCCTCTATTCACAGCACGGGCTTGGGACCGGCCATGGCAGAGTTAAAAAATGTTGAAAACATTATTTATTTATTCATTTATTTGTTTGAGATCCTGAGGAATCCCAATGAGCTTTTCCAAGGCCCTCCCTGACCGCAGTAGCAAATAGTTTTTACAGAGCTGGTTTCCTTGTCCCAGCATCTGACCCTCCTCTTTTCACAGCACGGGCTTGGGACCGGCCACGGCAGAGTTAAAAAAATGTTGAAAACATTATTTATTTATTTAATAATTTATTTGTTTGAGATCCTGAGGAATCCCAATGAGCTTTTCCAAGGCCCTCCCTGACCGCAGTAGCAAATAGTTTTTACAGAGCTGGTTTGCTTGTCCCAGCATCTGACCCTCCTCTTTTCACAGCACGGGCTTGGGACCGGCCACGGCAGAGTTAAAAAAATGTTGAAAACATTATTTATTTATTCATTTAATTGTTTGAGATCCTGAGGAATCCCAATGAGCTTTTCCAAGGCCCTCCCTGACCGCAGTAGCAAATCGTTCTTACAGAGCTGGTTTGCTTGTCCCAACATCTGACCCTCCTCTTTTCACAGCACGGGCTTGGGACCGGCCACGGCAGAGTTAAAAAATGTTGAAAACATTATTTATTTATTTATTCATTTATTTGTTTGAGATTCTGAGGAATCCCAATGAGCTTTTCCAAGGCCCTCCCTGACCGCAGTAGCAAATAGTTTTTATAGAGCTGGTTTGCTTGTCCCAGCATCTGACCCTCCTCTTTTCACAGCACGGGCTTGGGACCGGCCACGGCAGAGTTAAAAAAATGTTGAAAACATTATTTATTTATTCATTTAATTGTTTGAGATCCTGAGGAATCCCAATGAGCTTTTCCAAGGCCCTCCCTGACTGCAGTAGCAAATCGTTCTTACAGAGCTGGTTTGCTTGTCCCAACATCTGACCCTCCTCTTTTCACAGCACGGGCTTGGGACCGGCCACGGCAGAGTTAAAAAATGTTGAAAACATTATTTATTTATTTATTCATTTATTTGTTTGAGATCCTGAGGAATCCCAATGAGCTTTTCCAAGGCCCTCCCTGACCGCAGTAGCAAATAGTTTTTACAGAGCTGGTTTGCTTGTCCCAGCATCTGACCCTCTTCTTTTCACAGCACGGGCTTGGGACCGGACACGGCAGAGTTAAAAAAATGTTGAAAACATTTATTTATTCATTTATTTGTTTGAGATCCTGAAGAATCCCAATGAGCTTTTCCAAGGCCCTCCCTGACTGCAGTATCAAATAGTTTTTACAGAGCTGGTTTGCTTATCCCAGCATCTGACCCTCCTCTTTTCACAGCACGGGCTTGGGACCAGCCATGGCAGAGTTAAAAAATGTTGAAAACATTATTTATTTATTCATTTATTTGTTTGAGATCCTGAGGAATCCCAATGAGCTTTTCCAAGGCCCTCCCTGACCGCAGTAGCAAATAGTTTTTACAGAGCTGGTTTGCTTGTCCCAGTATCTGACCCTCCTCTTTTCACAGCACGGGCTTGGGACCGGCCACGGCAGAGTTAAAAAAATGTTGAAAACATTATTTATTTATTTATTCATTTATTTGTTTGAGATCCTGAGGAATCCCAATGAGCTTTTCCAAGGCCCTCCCTGACTGCAGTATCAAATAGTTTTTACAGAGCTGGTTTGCTTATCCCAGCATCTGACCCTCCTCTTTTCACAGCACGGGCTTGGGACCGGCCACGACAGAGTTAAAAAAATGTTGAAAACATTATTTATTCATTTATTTGTTTGAGATCCTGAGGAATCCCAATGAGCTTTTCCAAGGCCCTCCCTGACCGCAGTAGCAAATAGTTTTTACAGAGCTGGTTTGCTTGTCCCAGCATCTGACCCTCCTCTTTTCACAGCACGGGCTTGGGACCGGCCATGGCAGAGTTAAAAAAATGTTGAAAACATTATTTATTTATTTATTCATTTATTTGTTTGAGATCCTGAGGAATCCCAATGAGCTTTTCCAAGGCCCTCCCTGACTGCAGTATCAAATAGTTTTTACAGAGCTGGTTTGCTTATCCCAGCATCTGACCCTCCTCTTTTCACAGCACGGGCTTGGGACCGGCCACGGCAGAGTTAAAAAAATGTTGAAAACATTATTTATTTATTCATTTATTTGTTTGAGATCCTGAGGAATCCCAATGAGCTTTTCCAAGGCCCTCCCTTACCGCAGTAGCAAATATTTTTTTTACAGAGCTGGTTTGCTTGTCCCAGCATCTGACCCCCTTCTTTTCACAGCACGGGCTTTGGACCGGCCACGGCAGAGTTAAAAAAATGTTGAAAACCTTATTTATTTATTCATTTACTTGTTTGAGATCCTGAGGAATCCCAATGAGCTTTTCCAAGGCCCTCATTGACCGCAGTAGCAAATAGTTTTTACAGAGCTGGTTTGCTTGTCCCAGCATCTGACCCTCCTCTTTTCACAGCACGGGCTTGGGACCGACCACGGCAGAGTTAAAAAAAATGTTGAAAACATTATTTATTTATTCATTTATTTGTTTGAGATCATGAGGAATCCCAATGAGCTTTTCCAAGGCCCTCCCTGACTGCAGTAGCAAATAGTTTTTACAGAGCTGGTTTGCTTGTCCCAGCATCTGACCCTCTATTCACAGCACGGGCTTGGGATCGGCCATGGCAGAGTTAAAAAATGTTGAAAACATTATTTATTTATTCATTTATTTGTTTGAGATCCTGAGGAATCCCAATGAGCTTTTCCAAGGCCCTCCCTGACCACAGTAGCAAATAGTTTTTACAGAGCTGGTTTCCTTGTCCCAGCATCTGACCCTCCTCTTTTCACAGCACGGGCTTGGGACCGGCCACGGCAGAGTTAAAAAATGTTGAAAACATTATTTATTTATTTATTAATTTATTTGTTTGAGATCCTGAGGAATCCCAATGAGCTTTTCCAAGGCCCTCCCTGACCGCAGTAGCAAATAGTTTTTACAGAGCTGGTTTGCTTGTCCCAGCATCTGACCCTCCTCTTTTCACAGCACGGGCTTGGGACCGGCGACGGCAGAGTTAAAAAATGTTGAAAACATTATTTATTTATTTGATTGAGATCCTGAGGAATCCCAATGAGCTTTTCCAAGGCACTCCCTGACCTCAGTAGAAAATAGTTTTTACAGAGCTGGTTTGCTTGTCCCAGCATCTGACCCTCCTCTTTTCACAGCACGGGCTTGGGACCGGCCACGGCAGAGTTAAAAAAATGTTGAAAACATTATTTATTTATTCATTTATTTGTTTGAGATCCTGAGGAATCCCAATGAGCTTTTCCAAGGCCCTCCCTGACCGCAGTAGCAAATAGTTTTTACAGAGCTGGTTTGCTTGTCCCAACATCTGACCCTCCTCTTTTCACAGCACGGGCTTGGGACCGGCCACGGCAGAGTTAAAAAATGTTGAAAACATTATTTATTTATTTATTCATTTATTTGTTTGAGATTCTGAGGAATCCCAATGAGCTTTTCCAAGGCCTTCCCTTACCGCAGTAGCAAATATTTTTTTTACAGAGCTGGTTTGCTTGTCCCAGCATCTGACCCCCTTCTTTTCACAGCACGGGCTTTGGACCGGCCACGGCAGAGTTAAAAAAATGTTGAAAACCTTATTTATTTATTCATTTATTTGTTTGAGATCCTGAGGAATCCCAATGAGCTTTTCCAAGGCCCTCCCTGACCGCAGTAGCAAATAGTTTTTACAGAGCTGGTTTGCTTGTCCCAGCATCTGACCCTCCTCTTTTCACAGCACGGGATTGGGACCGGCCATGGCAGAGTTAAAAAAATGTTGAAAACATTATTTATTTATTCATTTATTTGTTTGAGATCCTGAGGAATCCCAATGAGCTTTTCCAAGGCCCTCCCTGACCGCAGTAGCAAATAGTTTTTACAGAGCTGGTTTGCTTGTCCCAGCATCTGACCCTCCTCTATTCACAGCACGGGCTTGGGACCGGCCATGGCAGAGTTAAAAAATGTTGAAAACATTATTTATTTATTCATTTATTTGTTTGAGATCCTGAGGAATCCCAATGAGCTTTTCCAAGGCCCTCCCTGACCGCAGTAGCAAATAGTTTTTACAGAGCTGGTTTGCTTGTCCCAGTATCTGACCCTCCTCTTTTCACAGCACGGGCTTGGGACCGGCCACGGCAGAGTTAAAAAAATGTTGAAAACATTATTTATTTATTTATTCATTTATTTGTTTGAGATCCTGAGGAATCCCAATGAGCTTTTCCAAGGCCCTCCCTGACTGCAGTATCAAATAGTTTTTACAGAGCTGGTTTGCTTATCCCAGCATCTGACCCTCCTCTTTTCACAGCACGGGCTTGGGACCGGCCACGGCAGAGTTAAAAAAATGTTGAAAACATTATTTATTCATTTATTTGTTTGAGATCCTGAGGAATCCCAATGAGCTTTTCCAAGGCCCTCCCTGACCGCAGTAGCAAATAGTTTTTACAGAGCTGGTTTGCTTGTCCCAGCATCTGACCCTCCTCTTTTCACAGCACGGGCTTGGGACCGGCCATGGCAGAGTTAAAAAAATGTTGAAAACATTATTTATTTATTTATTCATTTATTTGTTTGAGATCCTGAGGAATCCCAATGAGCTTTTCCAAGGCCCTCCCTGACTGCAGTATCAAATAGTTTTTACAGAGCTGGTTTGCTTATCCCAGCATCTGACCCTCCTCTTTTCACAGCACGGGCTTGGGACCTGCCACGGCAGAGTTAAAAAAATGTTGAAAACATTATTTATTTATTTATTCATTTATTTGTTTGAGATCCTGAGGAATCCCAATGAGCTTTTCCAAGGCCCTCCCTGACTGCAGTATCAAATAGTTTTTACAGAGCTGGTTTGCTTATCCCAGCATCTGACCCTCCTCTTTTCACAGCACGGGCTTGGGACCGGCCACGGCAGAGTTAAAAAAATGTTGAAAACATTATTTATTTATTCATTTATTTGTTTGAGATCCTGAGGAATCCCAATGAGCTTTTCCAAGGCCCTCCCTGACCGCAGTAGCAAATAGTTTTTACAGAGCTGGTTTGCTTGTCCCAGCATCTGACCCTCCTCTATTCACAGCACGGGCTTGGGACCGGCCATGGCAGAGTTAAAAAATGTTGAAAACATTATTTATTTATTTAATAATTTATTTGTTTGAGATCCTGAGGAATCCCAATGAGCTTTTCCAAGGCCCTCCCTGACCGCAGTAGCAAATAGTTTTTACAGAGCTGGTTTGCTTGTCCCAGCATCTGACCCTCCTCTTTTAACAGCACGGGCTTGGGACCGGCCACGGCAGAGTTAAAAAAATGTTGAAAACATTATTTATTTATTCATTTATTTGTTTGAGATCATGAGGAATCCCAATGAGCTTTTACAAGGCCCTCCCTGACTGCACTAGCAAATAGTTTTTACAGAGCTGGATTGCTTGTCCCAGCATCTGACCCTCCTCTTTTCACAGCATGGGCTTGGGACTGTCCACGGCAGAGTTAAAAAATGTTGAAAACATTATTTATTTATTTATTCATTTATTTGTTTGAGATTCTGAGGAATCCCAATGAGCTTTTCCAAGGCCCTCCCTGACCGCAGTAGCAAATAGTTTTTTTTACAGAGCTGGTTTGCTTGTCTCAGCATCTGACCCTCCTCTTTTCACAGCACGGGCTTGGGACCGTCCACGGCAGAGTTTAAAAAATGTTGAAAACATTATTTATTTATTCATTTATTTGTTTGAGATCCTGAGGAATCCCAATGAGCTTTTCCAAGGCCCTCCCTGACCGTAGTAGCAAATAGTTTTTACAGAGCTGGTTTGCTTGTCCCAGCATCTGACCCTCCTCTTTTCACAGCACGGGCTTGGGACCAGCCACGGCAGAGTTAAAAAATGTTGAGAACATTATTTATTTATTTATTCATTTATTTGTTTGAGATCCTAAGGAATCCCAATGAGCTTTTCCAAGGCCCTCCCTGACCGCAGTAGCAAATAGTTTTTTTTACAGAGCTGGTTTGCTTGTCCCAGCATCTGACCCTCTTCTTTTCACAGCACGGGCTTGGGACCGGCCACGGCAGAGTTAAAAAAAAATGTTGAAAACATTATTTATTTATTCATTTATTTGTTTGAGATCATGAGGAATCCCAATGAGCTTTTCCAAGGCCCTCCCTGACTGCACTAGCAAATAGTTTTTACAGAGCTGGTTTACTTGTCCCAGCATCTGACCCTCCTCTTTTCACAGCACGGGCTTGGGACCAGCCACGGTAGAGTTAAAAAAATGTTGAAAACATTATTTATTTATTCATTTATTTGTTTGAGATCCTGAGGAATCCCAATGAGCTTTTCCAAGGCCCTCCCTGACCGCAGTAGCAAATCATTTTTACAGAGCTGGTTTGCTTGTCCCAACATCTGACCCTCCTCTTTTCACAGCACGGGCTTGGGACCAGCTACGGCAGAGTTAAAAAATGTTGAAAACATTATTTATTTATTTATTCATTTATTTGTTTGAGATTCTGAGGAATCCCAATGAGCTTTTCCAAGGCCCTCCCTGACCGCAGTAGCAAATATTTTTTTTTACAGAGCTGGTTTGCTTGTCCCAGCATCTGACCCTCCTCTTTTCACAGCACGGGCTTGGGACCAGCCACGGTAGAGTTAAAAAAATGTTGAAAACATTATTTATTTATTCATTTATTTGTTTGAGATCCTGAGGAATCCCAATGAGCTTTTCCAAGGCCCTCCCTGACCGCAGTAGCAAATCATTTTTACAGAGCTGGTTTGCTTGTCCCAACATCTGACCCTCCTCTTTTCACAGCACGGGCTTGGGACCGGCCACGGCAGAGTTAAAAAATGTTGAAAACATTATTTATTTATTTATTCATTTATTTGTTTGAGATCCTGAGGAATCCCAATGAGCTTTTCCAAGGCCCTCCCTGACTGCACTAGCAAATAGTTTTTACAGAGCTGGTTTGCTTGTCCCAGCATCTGACCCTCCTCTTTTCACAGCACGGGCTTGGGACCGGCCACGGCAGAGTTAAAAAATGTTGAAAACATTATTTATTTATTTATTCATTTATTTGTTTGAGATCCTGAGGAATCCCAATGAGCTTTTCCAAGGCCCTCCCTGACCGCAGTAGCAAATAGTTTTTACAGAGCTGGTTTGCTTGTCCCAGCATCTGACCCTCCTCTTTTCACAGCACGGGCTTGGGACCGGCCATGGCAGAGTTAAAAAAATGTTGAAAACATTATTTATTTATTCATTTATTTGTTTGAGATCCTGAGGAATCCCAATGAGCTTTTCCAAGGCCCTCCCTGACCGCAGTAGCAAATAGTTTTTACAGAGCTGGTTTGCTTGTCCCAGCATCTGACCCTCCTCTATTCACAGCACGGGCTTGGGACCGGCCATGGCAGAGTTAAAAAATGTTGAAAACATTATTTATTTATTCATTTATTTGTTTGAGATCCTGAGGAATCCCAATGAGCTTTTCCAAGGCCCTCCCTGACCACAGTAGCAAATAGTTTTTACAGAGCTGGTTTCCTTGTCCCAGCATCTGACCCTCCTCTTTTCACAGCACGGGCTTGGGACCGGCCACGGCAGAGTTAAAAAATGTTGAAAACATTATTTATTTATTTATTAATTTATTTGTTTGAGATCCTGAGGAATCCCAATGAGCTTTTCCAAGGCCCTCCCTGACCGCAGTAGCAAATAGTTTTTACAGAGCTGGTTTGCTTGTCCCAGCATCTGACCCTCCTCTTTTCACAGCACGGGCTTGGGACCGGCGACGGCAGAGTTAAAAAATGTTGAAAACATTATTTATTTATTTGATTGAGATCCTGAGGAATCCCAATGAGCTTTTCCAAGGCACTCCCTGACCTCAGTAGAAAATAGTTTTTACAGAGCTGGTTTGCTTGTCCCAGCATCTGACCCTCCTCTTTTCACAGCACGGGCTTGGGACCGGCCACGGCAGAGTTAAAAAAATGTTGAAAACATTATTTATTTATTCATTTATTTGTTTGAGATCCTGAGGAATCCCAATGAGCTTTTCCAAGGCCCTCCCTGACCGCAGTAGCAAATAGTTTTTACAGAGCTGGTTTGCTTGTCCCAACATCTGACCCTCCTCTTTTCACAGCACGGGCTTGGGACCGGCCACGGCAGAGTTAAAAAATGTTGAAAACATTATTTATTTATTTATTCATTTATTTGTTTGAGATTCTGAGGAATCCCAATGAGCTTTTCCAAGGCCTTCCCTTACCGCAGTAGCAAATATTTTTTTTACAGAGCTGGTTTGCTTGTCCCAGCATCTGACCCCCTTCTTTTCACAGCACGGGCTTTGGACCGGCCACGGCAGAGTTAAAAAAATGTTGAAAACCTTATTTATTTATTCATTTATTTGTTTGAGATCCTGAGGAATCCCAATGAGCTTTTCCAAGGCCCTCCCTGACCGCAGTAGCAAATAGTTTTTACAGAGCTGGTTTGCTTGTCCCAGCATCTGACCCTCCTCTTTTCACAGCACGGGATTGGGACTGGCCATGGCAGAGTTAAAAAAATGTTGAAAACATTATTTATTTATTCATTTATTTGTTTGAGATCCTGAGGAATCCCAATGAGCTTTTCCAAGGCCCTCCCTGACCGCAGTAGCAAATAGTTTTTACAGAGCTGGTTTGCTTGTCCCAGCATCTGACCCTCCTCTATTCACAGCACGGGCTTGGGACCGGCCATGGCAGAGTTAAAAAATGTTGAAAACATTATTTATTTATTCATTTATTTGTTTGAGATCCTGAGGAATCCCAATGAGCTTTTCCAAGGCCCTCCCTGACCGCAGTAGCAAATAGTTTTTACAGAGCTGGTTTCCTTGTCCCAGCATCTGACCCTCCTCTTTTCACAGCACGGGCTTGGGACCGGCCACGGCAGAGTTAAAAAAATGTTGAAAACATTATTTATTTATTTAATAATTTATTTGTTTGAGATCCTGAGGAATCCCAATGAGCTTTTCCAAGGCACTCCCTGACCGCAGTAGCAAATAGTTTTTACAGAGCTGGTTTGCTTGTCCCAGCATCTGACCCTCCTCTTTTCAAAGCACGGGCTTGGGACCGGCCACGGCAGAGTTAAAAAAATGTTGAAAACATTATTTATTTATTCATTTAATTGTTTGAGATCCTGAGGAATACCAATGAGCTTTTCCAAGGCCCTCCCTGACCGCAGTAGCAAATCGTTTTTACAGAGCTGGTTTGCTTGTCCCAACATCTGACCCTCCTCTTTTCACAGCACGGAATTGGGACCGGCCACGGCAGAGTTAAAAAATGTTGAAAACATTATTTATTTATTTATTCATTTATTTGTTTGAGATTCTGAGGAATTCCAATGAGCTTTTCCAAGGCCCTCCCTGACCGCAGTAGCAAATAGTTTTTACAGAGCTGGTTTGCTTGTCCCAGCATCTGACCCTCTTCTTTTCACAGCACGGGCTTGGGACCGGACACGGCAGAGTTAAAAAAATGTTGAAAACATTATTTATTTATTCATTTATTTGTTTGAGATCCTGAGGAATCCCAATGAGCTTTTCCAAGGCCCTCCCTTACTGCAGTATCAAAAAATTTTTACAGAGCTGGTTTGCTTGTCCCAGCATCTGACCCTCCTCTTTTCACAGCACGGGCTTGGGACCGGCCACGGCAGAGTTAAAAAAATGTTGAAAACATTATTTATTCATTTATTTGTTTGAGATCCTGAGGAATCCCAATGAGCTTTTCCAAGGCCCTCCCTGACCGCAGTAGCAAATAGTTTTTACAGAGCTGGTTTGCTTGTCCCAGCATCTGACCCTCCTCTATTCACAGCACGGGCTTGGGACCGGCCATGGCAGAGTTAAAAAATGTTGAAAACATTATTTATTTATTCATTTATTTGTTTGAGATCCTGAGGAATCCCAATGAGCTTTTCCAAGGCCCTCCCTGACCGCAGTAGCAAATAGTTTTTACAGAGCTGGTTTGCTTGTCCCAGTATCTGACCCTCCTCTTTTCACAGCACGGGCTTGGGACCGGCCACGGCAGAGTTAAAAAAATGTTGAAAACATTATTTATTTATTTATTAATTTATTTGTTTGAGATCCTGAGGAATCCCAATGAGCTTTTCCAAGGCCCTCCCTGACTGCAGTATCAAATAGTTTTTACAGAGCTGGTTTGCTTATCCCAGCATCTGACCCTCCTCTTTTCACAGCACGGGCTTGGGACCGGCCAGGGCAGAGTTAAAAAAATGTTGAAAACATTATTTATTCATTTATTTGTTTGAGATCCTGAGGAATCCCAATGAGCTTTTCCAAGGCCCTCCCTGACCGCAGTAGCAAATAGTTTTTACAGAGCTGGTTTGCTTGTCCCAGCATCTGACCCTCCTCTTTTCACAGCACGGGCTTGGGACCGGCCATGGCAGAGTTAAAAAAATGTTGAAAACATTATTTATTTATTTATTCATTTATTTGTTTGAGATCCTGAGGAATCCCAATGAGCTTTTCCAAGGCCCTCCCTGACTGCAGTATCAAATAGTTTTTACAGAGCTGGTTTGCTTGTCCCAGCATCTGACCCTCCTCTATTCACAGCACGGGCTTGGGACCGGCCATGGCAGAGTTAAAAAATGTTGAAAACATTATTTATTTATTTAATAATTTATTTGTTTGAGATCCTGAGGAATCCCAATGAGCTTTTCCAAGGCCCTCCCTGACCGCAGTAGCAAATAGTTTTTACAGAGCTGGTTTGCTTGTCCCAGCATCTGACCCTCCTCTTTTCACAGCACGGGCTTGGGACCGGCCACGGCAGAGTTAAAAAAATGTTGAAAACATTATTTATTTATTCATTTATTTGTTTGAGATCATGAGGAATCCCAATGAGCTTTTAGAAGGCCCTCCCTGACTGCACTAGCAAATAGTTTTTACAGAGCTGGATTGCTTGTCCCAGCATCTGACCCTCCTCTTTTCACAGCATGGGCTTGGGACTGTCCACGGCAGAGTTAAAAAATGTTGAAAACATTATTTATTTATTTATTCATTTATTTGTTTGAGATTCTGAGGAATCCCAATGAGCTTTTCCAAGGCCCTCCCTGACCGCAGTAGCAAATAGTTTTTTTTACAGAGCTGGTTTGCTTGTCTCAGCATCTGACCCTCCTCTTTTCACAGCACGGGCTTGGGACCGTCCACGGCAGAGTTTAAAAAATGTTGAAAACATTATTTATTTATTCATTTATTTGTTTGAGATCCTGAGGAATCCCAATGAGCTTTTCCAAGGCCCTCCCTGACCGTAGTAGCAAATAGTTTTTACAGAGCTGGTTTGCTTGTCCCAGCATCTGACCCTCCTCTTTTCACAGCACGGGCTTGGGACCGGCCACGGCAGAGTTAAAAAATGTTGAGAACATTATTTATTTATTTATTCATTTATTTGTTTGAGATCCTAAGGAATCCCAATGAGCTTTTCCAAGGCCCTCCCTGACCGCAGTAGCAAATAGTTTTTTTTACAGAGCTGGTTTGCTTGTCCCAGCATCTGACCCTCTTCTTTTCACAGCACGGGCTTGGGACCGGCCACGGCAGAGTTAAAAAAAATGTTGAAAACATTATTTATTTATTCATTTATTTGTTTGAGATCATGAGGAATCCCAATGAGCTTTTCCAAGGCCCTCCCTGACTGCAATAGCAAATAGTTTTTACAGAGCTGGTTTGCTTGTCCCAGCATCTGACCCTCCTCTTTTCACAGCACGGGCTTGGGACCAGCCACGGTAGAGTTAAAAAAATGTTGAAAACATTATTTATTTATTCATTTATTTGTTTGAGATCCTGAGGAATCCCAATGAGCTTTTCCAAGGCCCTCCCTGACCGCAGTAGCAAATCATTTTTACAGAGCTGGTTTGCTTGTCCCAACATCTGACCCTCCTCTTTTCACAGCACGGGCTTGGGACCAGCTACGGCAGAGTTAAAAAATGTTGAAAACATTATTTATTTATTTATTCATTTATTTGTTTGAGATTCTGAGGAATCCCAATGAGCTTTTCCAAGGCCCTCCCTGACCGCAGTAGCAAATAGTTTTTTTTACAGAGCTGGTTTGCTTGTCCCAGCATCTGACCCTCCTCTTTTCACAGCACGGGCTTGGGACCAGCCACGGTAGAGTTAAAAAAATGTTGAAAACATTATTTATTTATTCATTTATTTGTTTGAGATCCTGAGGAATCCCAATGAGCTTTTCCAAGGCCCTCCCTGACCGCAGTAGCAAATCATTTTTACAGAGCTGGTTTGCTTGTCCCAACATCTGACCCTCCTCTTTTCACAGCACGGGCTTGGGACCAGCCACGGCAGAGTTAAAAAATGTTGAAAACATTATTTATTTATTTATTCATTTATTTGTTTGAGATTCTGAGGAATCCCAATGAGCTTTTCCAAGGCCCTCCCTGACCGCAGTAGCAAATAGTTTTTTTTACAGAGCTGGTTTGCTTGTCCCAGCATCTGACCCTCTTCTTTTCACAGCACGGGCTTGGGACCGGCCATGGCAGAGTTAAAAAATGTTGAAAACATTATTTATTTATTCATTTATTTGTTTGAGATCCTGAGGAATCCCAATGAGCTTTTCCAAGGCCCTCCCTGACCGCAGTAGCAAATAGTTTTTACAGAGCTGGTTTCCTTGTCCCAGCATCTGACCCTCCTCTTTTCACAGCACGGGCTTGGGACCGGCCACGGCAGAGTTAAAAAATGTTGAAAACATTATTTATTTATTTATTCATTTATTTGTTTGAGATCCTGAGGAATCCCAATGAGCTTTTCCAAGGCCCTCCCTGACTGCACTAGCAAATAGTTTTTACAGAGCTGGTTTGCTTGTCCCAGCATCTGACCCTCCTCTTTTCACAGCACGGGCTTGGGACCGGCCACGGCAGAGTTAAAAAATGTTGAAAACATTATTTATTTATTTATTCATTTATTTGTTTGAGATCCTGAGGAATCCCAATGAGCTTTTCCAAGGCCCTCCCTGACCGCAGTAGCAAATAGTTTTTACAGAGCTGGTTTGCTTGTCCCAGCATCTGACCCTCCTCTTTTCACAGCACGGGCTTGGGACCGGCCATGGCAGAGTTAAAAAAATGTTGAAAACATTATTTATTTATTCATTTATTTGTTTGAGATCCTGAGGAATCCCAATGAGCTTTTCCAAGGCCCTCCCTGACCGCAGTAGCAAATAGTTTTTACAGAGCTGGTTTGCTTGTCCCAGCATCTGACCCTCCTCTATTCACAGCACGGGCTTGGGACCGGCCATGGCAGAGTTAAAAAATGTTGAAAACATTATTTATTTATTCATTTATTTGTTTGAGATCCTGAGGAATCCCAATGAGCTTTTCCAAGGCCCTCCCTGACCGCAGTAGCAAATAGTTTTTACAGAGCTGGTTTCCTTGTCCCAGCATCTGACCCTCCTCTTTTCACAGCACGGGCTTGGGACGGGCCACGGCAGAGTTAAAAAAATGTTGAAAACATTATTTATTTATTTAATAATTTATTTGTTTGAGATCCTGAGGAATCCCAATGAGCTTTTCCAAGGCCCTCCCTGACCGCAGTAGCAAATAGTTTTTACAGAGCTGGTTTGCTTGTCCCAGCATCTGACCCTCCTCTTTTCACAGCACGGGCTTGGGACCGGCCACGGCAGAGTTAAAAAAATGTTGAAAACATTATTTATTTATTCATTTAATTGTTTGAGATCCTGAGGAATCCCAATGAGCTTTTCCAAGGCCCTCCCTGACCGCAGTAGCAAATCGTTCTTACAGAGCTGGTTTGCTTGTCCCAACATCTGACCCTCCTCTTTTCACAGCACGGGCTTGGGACCGGCCACGGCAGAGTTAAAAAATGTTGAAAACATTATTTATTTATTTATTCATTTATTTGTTTGAGATTCTGAGGAATCCCAATGAGCTTTTCCAAGGCCCTCCCTGACCGCAGTAGCAAATAGTTTTTTTTACAGAGCTGGTTTGCTTGTCCCAGCATCTGACCCTCTTCTTTTCACAGCACGGGCTTGGGACCGGACACGGCAGAGTTAAAAAAATGTTGAAAACATTATTTATTTATTCATTTATTTGTTTGAGATCCTGAGGAATCCCAATGAGCTTTTCCAAGGCCCTCCCTGACTGCAGTATCAAATAGTTTTTACAGAGCTGGTTTGCTTATCCCAGCATCTGACCCTCCTCTTTTCACAGCACGGGCTTGGGACCAGCCATGGCAGAGTTAAAAAATGTTGAAAACATTATTTATTTATTCATTTATTTGTTTGAGATCCTGAGGAATCCCAATGAGCTTTTCCAAGGCCCTCCCTGACCGCAGTAGCAAATAGTTTTTACAGAGCTGGTTTGCTTGTCCCAGTATCTGACCCTCCTCTTTTCACAGCACGGGCTTGGGACCGGCCACGGCAGAGTTAAAAAAATGTTGAAAACATTATTTATTTATTTATTCATTTATTTGTTTGAGATCCTGAGGAATCCCAATGAGCTTTTCCAAGGCCCTCCCTGACTGCAGTATCAAATAGTTTTTACAGAGCAGGTTTGCTTATCCCAGCATCTGACCCTCCTCTTTTCACAGCACGGGCTTGGGACCGGCCACGGCAGAGTTAAAAAAATGTTGAAAACATTATTTATTCATTTATTTGTTTGAGATCCTGAGGAATCCCAATGAGCTTTTCCAAGGCCCTCCCTGACCGCAGTAGCAAATAGTTTTTACAGAGCTGGTTTGCTTGTCCCAGCATCTGACCCTCCTCTTTTCACAGCACGGGCTTGGGACCGGCCATGGCAGAGTTAAAAAAATGTTGAAAACATTATTTATTTATTTATTCATTTATTTGTTTGAGATCCTGAGGAATCCCAATGAGCTTTTCCAAGGCCCTCCCTGACTGCAGTATCAAATAGTTTTTACAGAGCTGGTTTGCTTATCCCAGCATCTGACCCTCCTCTTTTCACAGCACGGGCTTGGGACCGGCCACGGCAGAGTTAAAAAAATGTTGAAAACATTATTTATTTATTCATTTATTTGTTTGAGATCCTGAGGAATCCCAATGAGCTTTTCCAAGGCCCTCCCTGACCGCAGTAGCAAATAGTTTTTACAGAGCTGGTTTGCTTGTCCCAGCATCTGACCCTCCTCTATTCACAGCACGGGCTTGGGACCGGCCATGGCAGAGTTAAAAAATGTTGAAAACATTATTTATTTATTTAATAATTTATTTGTTTGAGATCCTGAGGAATCCCAATGAGCTTTTCCAAGGCCCTCCCTGACCGCAGTAGCAAATAGTTTTTACAGAGCTGGTTTGCTTGTCCCAGCATCTGACCCTCCTCTTTTCACAGCACGGGCTTGGGACCGGCCACGGCAGAGTTAAAAAAATGTTGAAAACATTATTTATTTATTCATTTATTTGTTTGAGATCCTGAGGAATCCCAATGAGCTTTTCCAAGGGCCTCCCTGACCGCAGTAGCAAATCATTTTTACAGAGCTGGTTTGCTTGTCCCAACATCTGACCCTCCTCTTTTCACAGCACGGGCTTGGGACAGCAGAGTTAAAAAATGTTGAAAACATTATTTATTTATTCATTTATTTGTTTGAGATTCTGAGGAATCCCAATGAGCTTTTCCAAGGCCCTCCCTGACCGCAGTAGCAAATAGTTTTTTTTACAGAGCTGGTTTGCTTGTCCCAGCATCTGACCCTCTTCTTTTCACAGCACGGGCTTGGGACCAGCCATGGCAGAGTTAAAAAATGTTGAAAATATTATTTATTTATTCATTTATTTGTTTGAGATCCTGAGGAATCCCAATGAGCTTTTCCAAGGCCCTCCCTGACTGCACTAGCAAATAGTTTTTACAGAGCTGGTTTGCTTGTCCCAGCATCTGACCCTCCTCTTTTCACAGCACGGGCTTGGGACCGGCCACGGCAGAGTTAAAAAATGTTGAAAACATTATTTATTTATTTATTCATTTATTTGTTTGAGATCCTGAGGAATCCCAATGAGCTTTTTCAAGGCCCTCCCTGACCGCAGTAGCAAATAGTTTTTACAGAGCTGGTTTGCTTGTCCCAGCATCTGACCCTCCTCTTTTCACAGCACGGGCTTGGGACCGGCCATGGCAGAGTTAAAAAAATGTTGAAAACATTATTTATTAATTCATTTTTTGTTTGAGATCCTGAGGAATCCAAATGAGCTTTTCCAAGGCCCTCCCTGACCGCAGTAGCAAATAGTTTTTACAGAGCTGGTTTGCTTGTCCCAGCATCTGACCCTCCTCTATTCACAGCACGGGCTTGGGACCGGCCATGGCAGAGTTAAAAAATGTTGAAAACATTATTTATTTATTCATTTATTTGTTTGAGATCCTGAGGAATCCCAATGAGCTTTTCCAAGGCCCTCCCTGACCGCAGTAGCAAATAGTTTTTACAGAGCTGGTTTCCTTGTCCCAGCATCTGACCCTCCTCTTTTCACAGCACGGGCTTGGGACCGGCCACGGCAGAGTTAAAAAAATGTTGAAAACATTATTTATTTATTTAATAATTTATTTGTTTGAGATCCTGAGGAATCCCAATGAGCTTTTCCAAGGCCCTCCCTGACCGCAGTAGCAAATAGTTTTTACAGAGCTGGTTTGCTTGTCCCAGCATCTGACCCTCCTCTTTTCACAGCACGGGCTTGGGACCGGCCACGGCAGAGTTAAAAAAATGTTGAAAACATTATTTATTTATTCATTTAATTGTTTGAGATCCTGAGGAATCCCAATGAGCTTTTCCAAGGCCCTCCCTGACCGCAGTAGCAAATAGTTTTTACAGAGCTGGTTTGCTTGTCCCAACATCTGACCCTCCTCTTTTCACAGCACGGGCTTGGGACCGGCCACGGCAGAGTTAAAAAATGTTGAAAACATTATTTATTTATTTATTCATTTATTTGTTTGAGATTCTGAGGAATCCCAATGAGCTTTTCCAAGGCCCTCCCTGACCGCAGTAGCAAATAGTTTTTTTTACAGAGCTGGTTTGCTTGTCCCAGCATCTGACCCTCTTCTTTTCACAGCACGGGCTTGGGACCGGACACGGCAGAGTTAAAAAAATGTTGAAAACATTATTTATTTATTCATTTATTTGTTTGAGATCCTGAGGAATCCCAATGAGCTTTTCCAATGCCCTCCCTGACCGCAGTAGCAAATAGTTTTTACAGAGCTGGTTTGCTTGTCCCAGCATCTGACCCTCCTCTTTTCACAGCACGGGCTTGGGACCGGCCACGGCAGAGTTAAAAAAATGTTGAAAACATTATTTATTTATTTATTCATTTATTTGTTTGAGATCCTGAGGAATCCCAATGAGCTTTTCCAAGGCCCTCCCTGACCGCAGTAGCAAATAGTTTTTACAGAGCTGGTTTGCTTGTCCCAGCATCTGACCCTCCTCTTTTCACAGCACGGGCTTGGGACCGGCCATGGCAGAGTTAAAAAAATGTTGAAAACATTATTTATTTATTCATTTATTTGTTTGAGATCCTGAGGAATCCCAATGAGCTTTTCCAAGGCCCTCCCTGACCGCAGTAGCAAATAGTTTTTACAGAGCTGGTTTGCTTGTCCCAGCATCTGACCCTCCTCTATTCACAGCACGGGCTTGGGACCGGCCATGGCAGAGTTAAAAAATGTTGAAAACATTATTTATTTATTCATTTATTTGTTTGAGATCCTGAGGAATCCCAATGAGCTTTTCCAAGGCCCTCCCTGACCGCAGTAGCAAATAGTTTTTACAGAGCTGGTTTCCTTGTCCCAGCATCTGACCCTCCTCTTTTCACAGCACAGGCTTGGGACCGGCCACGGCAGAGTTAAAAAAATGTTGAAAACATTATTTATTTATTTAATAATTTATTTGTTTGAGATCCTGAGGAATCCCAATGAGCTTTTCCAAGGCCCTCCCTGACCGCAGTAGCAAATAGTTTTTACAGAGCTGGTTTGCTTGTCCCAGCATCTGACCCTCCTCTTTTCACAGCACGGGCTTGGGACCGGCCACGGCAGAGTTAAAAAAATGTTGAAAACATTATTTATTTATTCATTTAATTGTTTGAGATCCTGAGGAATCCCAATGAGCTTTTCCAAGGCCCTCCCTGACCGCAGTAGCAAATCGTTTTTACAGAGCTGGTTTGCTTGTCCCAACATCTGACCCTCCTCTTTTCACAGCACGGGCTTGGGACCGGCCACGGCAGAGTTAAAAAATGTTGAAAACATTATTTATTTATTTATTCATTTATTTGTTTGAGATTCTGAGGAATCCCAATGAGCTTTTCCAAGGCCCTCCCTGACCGCAGTAGCAAATAGTTTTTTTTACAGAGCTGGTTTGCTTGTCCCAGCATCTGACCCTCTTCTTTTCACAGCACGGGCTTGGGACCGGACACGGCAGAGTTAAAAAAATGTTGAAAACATTATTTATTTATTCATTTATTTGTTTGAGATCCTGAGGAATCCCAATGAGCTTTTCCAAGGCCCTCCCTGACCGCAGTAGCAAATCGTTTTTACAGAGCTGGTTTGCTTGTCCCAACATCTGACCCTCCTCTTTTCACAGCACGGGCTTGGGACCGGCCACGGCAGAGTTAAAAAAATGTTGCAAACATTATTTATTTATTTATTCATTTATTTGTTTGAGATCCTGAGGAATCCCAATGAGCTTTTCCAAGGCCCTCCCTGACTGCAGTATCAAATAGTTTTTACAGAGCTGGTTTGCTTATCCCAGCATCTGACCCTCCTCTTTTCACAGCACGGGCTTGGGACCGGCCACGGCAAAGTTAAAAAAATGTTGAAAACATTATTTATTCATTTATTTGTTTGAGATCCTGAGGAATCCCAATGAGCTTTTCCAAGGCCTTCCCTGACCGCAGTAGCAAATAATTTTTACAGAGCTGGTTTGCTTGTCCCAGCATCTGACCCTCCTCTATTCACAGCACGGGCTTGGGACCGGCCATGGCAGAGTTAAAAAATGTTGAAAACATAATTTATTTATTCATTTATTTGTTTGAGATCCTGAGGAATCCCAATGAGCTTTTCCAAGGCCCTCCCTGACCGCAGTAGCAAATAGTTTTTACAGAGCTGGTTTGCTTGTCCCAGTATCTGACCCTCCTCTTTTCACAGCACGGGCTTGGGACCGGCCACGGCAGAGTTAAAAAAAATGTTGAAAACATTATTTATTTATTTATTCATTTATTTGTTTGAGATCCTGAGGAATCCCAATGAGCTTTTCCAAGGCCCTCCCTGACCGCAGTAGCAAATAGTTTTTTTTACAGAGCTGGTTTGCTTGTCCCAGCATCTGACCCTCTTCTTTTCACAGCACGGGCTTGGGACCGGCCACGGCAGAGTTAAAAAAAAATGTTGAAAACATTATTTATTTATTCATTTATTTGTTTGAGATCATGAGGAATCCCAATGAGCTTTTCCAAGGCCCTCCCTGACTGCACTAGCAAATAGTTTTTACAGAGCTGGTTTGCTTGTCCCAGCATCTGACCCTCCTCTTTTCACAGCACGGGCTTGGGACCAGCCACGGTAGAGTTAAAAAAATGTTGAAAATATTATTTATTTATTTATTGATTTATTTGTTTGAGATCCTGAGGAATCCCAATGAGCTTTTCCAAGGCCCTCCCTGACCGCAGTAGCAAATAGATTTTACAGAGCTGGTTTGCTTGTCCCAGCATCTGACCCTCCTCTTTTCACAGCACGGGCTTGGGACCGACCACGGCAGAGTTAAAAAAAATGTTGAAAACATTATTTATTTATTCATTTATTTGTTTGAGATCATGAGGAATCCCAATGAGCTTTTCCAAGGCCCTCCCTGACTGCACTAGCAAATAGTTTTTACAGAGCTGGTTTGCTTGTCCCAGCATCTGACCCTCCTCTTTTCCCAGCACGGGCTTGGGACCAGCCACGGTAGAGTTAAAAAAATGTTGAAAACATTATTTATTTATTTATTCATTTATTTGTTTGAGATCCTGAGGAATCCCAATGAGCTTTTCCAAGGCCCTCCCTGACCGCAGTAGCAAATAGATTTTACAGAGCTGGTTTGCTTGTCCCAGCATCTGACCCTCCTCTTTTCACAGCACGGGCTTGGGACCGGCCACGGCAGAGTTAAAAAAATGTTGAAAACATTATTTATTTGAGATCCTGAGGAATCCCAATGAGCTTTTCCAAGGCCCTCCCTGACCGCAGTAGCAAATAGATTTTACAGAGCTGGTTTGCTTGTCCCAGCATCTGACCCTCCTCTTTTCACAGCACGGGCTTGGGACCGGCCACGGCAGAGTTAAAAAAATGTTGAAAACATTATTTATTTATTTGTTCATTTATTTGTTTGAGATCTTGAGGAATCCCAATGAGTTTTTCGAAGGCCCTCCCTGACCGCAGTAGAAAATAGTTTTTACAGAGCTGGTTTGCTTGTCCCAGCATATGACCCTCCTCTTTTCACAGCACGGGCTTGGGACCGGCCACGGCAGAGTTAAAAAAATGTTGAAAACATTATTTATTTATTCATTTATTTGTTTGAGATCCTGAGGAATCCCAATGAGCTTTTCCAAGGCCCTCCCTGACCGAAGTAGCAAATAGTTTTTACAGAGTTGGTTTGCTTGTCCCAGCATCTGACCCTCCTCTTTTCACAGCACGGGCTTGGGACCGACCACGGCAGAGTTAAAAAAAATGTTGAAAACATTATTTATTTATTTATTCATTTATTTGTTTGAGATCATGAGGAATCCCAATGAGCTTTTCCAAGGCCCTCCCTGACCGCAGTAGCAAATAGTTTTTTTAACAGAGCTGGTTTGCTTGTCCCAGCATCTGACCCTCTTCTTTTCACAGCACGGGCTTGGGACCGGCCACGGCAGAGTTAAAAAAATGTTGAAAACATTATTTATTCATTTATTTGTTTGAGATCCTGAGGAATCCCAATGAGCTTTTCCAAGGCCCTCCCTGACCGCAGTAGCAAATAGTTTTTACAGAGCTGGTTTGCTTGTCCCAGCATCTGACCCTCCTCTTTTCACAGCACCGGCTTGGGACAGACCACGGCAGAGTTAAAAAAATGTTGAAAACATTATTTATTTATTCATTTATTTGTTTGAGATCATGAGGAATCCCAATGAGCTTTTCCAAGGCCCTCCCTGACTGCACTAGCAAATAGTTTTTACAGAGCTGGTTTGCTTGTCCCAGCATCTGACCCTCCTCTTTTCACAGCACGGGCTTGGGACCGGCCACGGCAGAGTTAAAAAAATGTTGAAAACATTATTTATTTATTTATTCATTTATTTGTTTGAGATCCTGAGGAATCCCAATGAGCTTTTCCAAGGCCCTCCCTGACCGCAGTAGCAAATAGTTTTTTTTACAGAGCTGGTTTGCTTGTCCCAGCATCTGACCCTCTTCTTTTCACAGCACGGGCTTGGGACCGGCCACGGCAGAGTTAAAAAAATGTTGAAAACATTATTTATTTATTCATTTATTTGTTTGAGATCCTGAGGAATCCCAATGAGCTTTTCCAAGGCCCTCCCTGACCGCAGTAGCAAATAGTTTTTACAGAGCTGGTTTGCTTGTCCCAGCATCTGACCCTCCTCTTTTCACAGCACGGGCTTGGGACCGGCCACGGCAGAGTTAAAAAAATGTTGAAAACATTATTTATTTATTTAATAATTTATTTGTTTGAGATCCTGAGGAATCCCAATGAGCTTTTCCAAGGCCCTCCTTGACCGCAGTAGCAAATAGTTTTTACAGAGCTGGTTTGCTTGTCCCAGCATCTGACCCTCCTCTTTTCACAGCACGGGCTTGGGACCGGCCACGGCAGAGTTAAAAAAATGTTGAAAACATTATTTATTTATTCATTTAATTGTTTGAGATCCTGAGGAATCCCAATGAGCTTTTCCAAGGCCCTCCCTGACCGCAGTAGCAAATCGTTCTTACAGAGCTGGTTTGCTTGTCCCAACATCTGACCCTCCTCTTTTCACAGCACGGGCTTGGGACCGGCCACGGCAGAGTTAAAAAATGTTGAAAACATTATTTATTTATTTATTCATTTATTTGTTTGAGATTCTGAGGAATCCCAATGAGCTTTTCCAAGGCCCTCCCTGACCGCAGTAGCAAATAGTTTTTATAGAGCTGGTTTGCTTGTCCCAGCATCTGACCCTCCTCTATTCACAGCACGGGCTTGGGACCGGCCATGGCAGAGTTAAAAAATGTTGAAAACATTATTTATTTATTCATTTATTTGTTTGAGATCCTGAGGAATCCCAATGAGCTTTTCCAAGGCCCTCCCTGACCGCAGTAGCAAATAGTTTTTACAGAGCTGGTTTCCTTGTCCCAGCATCTGACCCTCCTCTTTTCACAGCACGGGCTTGGGACCGGCCACGGCAGAGTTAAAAAAATGTTGAAAACATTATTTATTTATTTAATAATTTATTTGTTTGAGATCCTGAGGAATCCCAATGAGCTTTTCCAAGGCCCTCCCTGACCGCAGTAGCAAATAGTTTTTACAGAGCTGGTTTGCTTGTCCCAGCATCTGACCCTCCTCTTTTCACAGCACGGGCTTGGGACCGGCCACGGCAGAGTTAAAAAAATGTTGAAAACATTATTTACTTATTCATTTAATTGTTTGAGATCCTGAGGAATCCCAATGAGCTTTTCCAAGGCCCTCCCTGACCGCAGTAGCAAATCGTTCTTACAGAGCTGGTTTGCTTGTCCCAACATCTGACCCTCCTCTTTTCACAGCACGGGCTTGGGACCGGCCACGGCAGAGTTAAAAAATGTTGAAAACATTATTTATTTATTTATTCATTTATTTGTTTGAGATCCTGAGGAATCCCAATGAGCTTTTCAAAGGCCCTCCCTGACTGCAGTATCAAATAGTTTTTACAGAGCTGGTTTGCTTATCCCAGCATCTGACCCTCCTCTTTTCACAGCACGGGCTTGGGACCGGCCACGGCAGAGTTAAAAAAATGTTGAAAACATTATTTATTTATTCATTTATTTGTTTGAGATCCTGAGGAATCCCAATGAGCTTTTCCAAGGCCCTCCATTACCGCAGTAGCAAATATTTTTTTTACAGAGCTGGTTTGCTTGTCCCAGCATCTGACCCCCTTCTTTTCACAGCACGGGCTTTGGACCGGCCACGGCAGAGTTAAAAAAATGTTGAAAACCTTATTTATTTATTCATTTATTTGTTTGAGATCCTGAGGAATCCCAATGAGCTTTTCCAAGGCCCTCCCTGACCGCAGTAGCAAATAGTTTTTACAGAGCTGGTTTGCTTGTCCCAGCATCTGACCCTCCTCTTTTCACAGCACGGGCTTGGGACCGACCACGGCAGAGTTAAAAAAAATGTTGAAAACATTATTTATTTATTCATTTATTTGTTTGAGATCATGAGGAATCCCAATGAGCTTTTCCAAGGCCCTCCCTGACTGCAGTAGCAAATAGTTTTTACAGAGCTGGTTTGCTTGTCCCAGCATCTGACCCTCTATTCACAGCACGGGCTTGGGACCGGCCATGGCAGAGTTAAAAAATGTTGAAAACATTATTTATTTATTCATTTATTTGTTTGAGATCCTGAGGAATCCCAATGAGCTTTTCCAAGGCCCTCCCTGACCACAGTAGCAAATAGTTTTTACAGAGCTGGTTTCCTTGTCCCAGCATCTGACCCTCCTCTTTTCACAGCACGGGCTTGGGACCGGCCACGGCAGAGTTAAAAAATGTTGAAAACATTATTTATTTATTTATTAATTTATTTGTTTGAGATCCTGAGGAATCCCAATGAGCTTTTCCAAGGCCCTCCCTGACCGCAGTAGCAAATAGTTTTTACAGAGCTGGTTTGCTTGTCCCAGCATCTGACCCTCCTCTTTTCACAGCACGGGCTTGGGACCGGCGACGGCAGAGTTAAAAAATGTTGAAAACATTATTTATTTATTTGATTGAGATCCTGAGGAATCCCAATGAGCTTTTCCAAGGCATTCCCTGACCTCAGTAGAAAATAGTTTTTACAGAGCTGGTTTGCTTGTCCCAGCATCTGACCCTCCTCTTTTCACAGCACGGGCTTGGGACCGGCCACGGCAGAGTTAAAAAAATGTTGAAAACATTATTTATTTATTCATTTATTTGTTTGAGATCCTGAGGAATCCCAATGAGCTTTTCCAAGGCCCTCCCTGACCGCAGTAGCAAATAGTTTTTACAGAGCTGGTTTGCTTGTCCCAACATCTGACCCTCCTCTTTTCACAGCACGGGCTTTGGACCGGCCACGGCAGAGTTAAAAAATGTTGAAAACATTATTTATTTATTTATTCATTTATTTGTTTGAGATTCTGAGGAATCCCAATGAGCTTTTCCAAGGCCTTCCCTTACCGCAGTAGCAAATATTTTTTTTACAAAGCTGGTTTGCTTGTCCCAGCATCTGACCCCCTTCTTTTCACAGCACGGGCTTTGGACCGGCCACGGCAGAGTTAAAAAAATGTTGAAAACCTTATTTATGTATTCATTTATTTGTTTGAGATCCTGAGGAATCCCAATGAGCTTTTCCAAGGCCCTCCCTGACCGCAGTAGCAAATAGTTTTTACAGAGCTGGTTTGCTTGTCCCAGCATCTGACCCTCCTCTTTTCACAGCACGGGATTGGGACCGGCCATGGCAGAGTTAAAAAAATGTTGAAAACATTATTTATTTATTCATTTATTTGTTTGAGATCCTGAGGAATCCCAATGAGCTTTTCCAAGGCCCTCCCTGACCGCAGTAGCAAATAGTTTTTACAGAGCTGGTTTGCTTGTCCCAGCATCTGACCCTCCTCTATTCACAGCACGGGCTTGGGACCGGCCATGGCAGAGTTAAAAAATGTTGAAAACATTATTTATTTATTCATTTATTTGTTTGAGATCCTGAGGAATCCCAATGAGCTTTTCCAAGGCCCTCCCTGACAGCAGTAGCAAATAGTTTTTACAGAGCTGGTTTGCTTGTCCCAGTATCTGACCCTCCTCTTTTCACAGCACGGGCTTGGGACCGGCCACGGCAGAGTTAAAAAAATGTTGCAAACATTATTTATTTATTTATTCATTTATTTGTTTGAGATCCTGAGGAATCCCAATGAGCTTTTCCAAGGCCCTCCCTGACTGCAGTATCAAATAGTTTTTACAGAGCTGGTTTGCTTATCCCAGCATCTGACCCTCCTCTTTTCACAGCACGGGCTTGGGACCGGCCACGGCAGAGTTAAAAAAATGTTGAAAACATTATTTATTCATTTATTTGTTTGAGATCCTGAGGAATCCCAATGAGCTTTTCCAAGGCCTTCCCTGACCGCAGTAGCAAATAATTTTTACAGAGCTGGTTTGCTTGTCCCAGCATCTGACCCTCCTCTATTCACAGCACGGGCTTGGGACCGGCCATGGCAGAGTTAAAAAATGTTGAAAACATAATTTATTTATTCATTTATTTGTTTGAGATCCTGAGGAATCCCAATGAGCTTTTCCAAGGCCCTCCCTGACCGCAGTAGCAAATAGTTTTTACAGAGCTGGTTTGCTTGTCCCAGTATCTGACCCTCCTCTTTTCACAGCACGGGCTTGGGACCGGCCACGGCAGAGTTAAAAAAATGTTGAAAACATTATTTATTTATTTATTCATTTATTTGTTTGAGATTCTGAGGAATCCCAATGAGCTTTTCCAAGGCCCTCCCTGACCGCAGTAGCAAATAGTTTTTTTTACAGAGCTGGTTTGCTTGTCCCAGCATCTGACCCTCTTCTTTTCACAGCACGGGCTTGGGACCGGCCACGGCAGAGTTAAAAAAAAATGTTGAAAACATTATTTATTTATTCATTTATTTGTTTGAGATCATGAGGAATCCCAATGAGCTTTTCCAAGGCCCTCCCTGACTGCACTAGCAAATAGTTTTTACAGAGCTGGTTTGCTTGTCCCAGCATCTGACCCTCCTCTTTTCACAGCACGGGCTTGGGACCAGCCACGGTAGAGTTAAAAAAATGTTGAAAACATTATTTATTTATTTATTGATTTATTTGTTTGAGATCCTGAGGAATCCCAATGAGCTTTTCCAAGGCCCTCCCTGACCGCAGTAGCAAATAGATTTTACAGAGCTGGTTTGCTTGTCCCAGCATCTGACCCTCCTCTTTTCACAGCACGGGCTTGGGACCGACCACGGCAGAGTTAAAAAAAATGTTGAAAACATTATTTATTTATTCATTTATTTGTTTGAGATCATGAGGAATCCCAATGAGCTTTTCCAAGGCCCTCCCTGACTGCACTAGCAAATAGTTTTTACAGAGCTGGTTTGCTTGTCCCAGCATCTGACCCTCCTCTTTTCCCAGCACGGGCTTGGGACCAGCCACGGTAGAGTTAAAAAAATGTTGAAAACATTATTTATTTATTTATTCATTTATTTGTTTGAGATCCTGAGGAATCCCAATGAGCTTTTCCAAGGCCCTCCCTGACCGCAGTAGCAAATAGATTTTACAGAGCTGGTTTGCTTGTCCCAGCATCTGACCCTCCTCTTTTCACAGCACGGGCTTGGGACCGGCCACGGCAGAGTTAAAAAAATGTTGAAAACATTATTTATTTGAGATCCTGAGGAATCCCAATGAGCTTTTCCAAGGCCCTCCCTGACCGCAGTAGCAAATAGATTTTACAGAGCTGGTTTGCTTGTCCCAGCATCTGACCCTCCTGTTTTCACAGCACGGGCTTGGGACCGGCCACGGCAGAGTTAAAAAAATGTTGAAAACATTATTTATTTATTTGTTCATTTATTTGTTTGAGATCTTGAGGAATCCCAATGAGTTTTTCGAAGGCCCTCCCTGACCGCAGTAGAAAATAGTTTTTACAGAGCTGGTTTGCTTGTCCCAGCATATGACCCTCCTCTTTTCACAGCACGGGCTTGGGACCGGCCACGGCAGAGTTAAAAAAATGTTGAAAACATTATTTATTTATTCATTTATTTGTTTGAGATCCTGAGGAATCCCAATGAGCTTTTCCAAGGCCCTCCCTGACCGAAGTAGCAAATAGTTTTTACAGAGTTGGTTTGCTTGTCCCAGCATCTGACCCTCCTCTTTTCACAGCACGGGCTTGGGACCGACCACGGCAGAGTTAAAAAAAATGTTGAAAACATTATTTATTTATTTATTCATTTATTTGTTTGAGATCATGAGGAATCCCAATGAGCTTTTCCAAGGCCCTCCCTGACCGCAGTAGCAAATAGTTTTTTTAACAGAGCTGGTTTGCTTGTCCCAGCATCTGACCCTCTTCTTTTCACAGCACGGGCTTGGGACCGGCCACGGCAGAGTTAAAAAAATGTTGAAAACATTATTTATTCATTTATTTGTTTGAGATCCTGAGGAATCCCAATGAGCTTTTCCAAGGCCCTCCCTGACCGCAGTAGCAAATAGTTTTTACAGAGCTGGTTTGCTTGTCCCAGCATCTGACCCTCCTCTTTTCACAGCACCGGCTTGGGACAGACCACGGCAGAGTTAAAAAAATGTTGAAAACATTATTTATTTATTCATTTATTTGTTTGAGATCATGAGGAATCCCAATGAGCTTTTCCAAGGCCCTCCCTGACTGCACTAGCAAATAGTTTTTACAGAGCTGGTTTGCTTGTCCCAGCATCTGACCCTCCTCTTTTCACAGCACGGGCTTGGGACCGGCCACGGCAGAGTTAAAAAAATGTTGAAAACATTATTTATTTATTTATTCATTTATTTGTTTGAGATCCTGAGGAATCCCAATGAGCTTTTCCAAGGCCCTCCCTGACCGCAGTAGCAAATAGTTTTTTTTACAGAGCTGGTTTGCTTGTCCCAGCATCTGACCCTCTTCTTTTCACAGCACGGGCTTGGGACCGGCCACGGCAGAGTTAAAAAATGTTGAAAACATTATTTATTTATTCATTTATTTGTTTGAGATCCTGAGGAATCCCAATGAGCTTTTCCAAGGCCCTCCCTGACCGCAGTAGCAAATAGTTTTTACAGAGCTGGTTTGCTTGTCCCAGCATCTGACCCTCCTCTTTTCACAGCACGGGCTTGGGACCGGCCACGGCAGAGTTAAAAAAATGTTGAAAACATTATTTATTTATTTAATAATTTATTTGTTTGAGATCCTGAGGAATCCCAATGAGCTTTTCCAAGGCCCTCCCTGACCGCAGTAGCAAATAGTTTTTACAGAGCTGGTTTGCTTGTCCCAGCATCTGACCCTCCTCTTTTCACAGCACGGGCTTGGGACCGGCCACGGCAGAGTTAAAAAAATGTTGAAAACATTATTTATTTATTCATTTAATTGTTTGAGATCCTGAGGAATCCCAATGAGCTTTTCCAAGGCCCTCCCTGACCGCAGTAGCAAATCGTTCTTACAGAGCTGGTTTGCTTGTCCCAACATCTGACCCTCCTCTTTTCACAGCACGGGCTTGGGACCGGCCACGGCAGAGTTAAAAAATGTTGAAAACATTATTTATTTATTTATTCATTTATTTGTTTGAGATTCTGAGGAATCCCAATGAGCTTTTCCAAGGCCCTCCCTGACCGCAGTAGCAAATAGTTTTTATAGAGCTGGTTTGCTTGTCCCAGCATCTGACCCTCCTCTATTCACAGCACGGGCTTGGGACCGGCCATGGCAGAGTTAAAAAATGTTGAAAACATTATTTATTTATTCATTTATTTGTTTGAGATCCTGAGGAATCCCAATGAGCTTTTCCAAGGCCCTCCCTGACCGCAGTAGCAAATAGTTTTTACAGAGCTGGTTTCCTTGTCCCAGCATCTGACCCTCCTCTTTTCACAGCACGGGCTTGGGACCGGCCACGGCAGAGTTAAAAAAATGTTGAAAACATTATTTATTTATTTAATAATTTATTTGTTTGAGATCCTGAGGAATCCCAATGAGCTTTTCCAAGGCCCTCCCTGACCGCAGTAGCAAATAGTTTTTACAGAGCTGGTTTGCTTGTCCCAGCATCTGACCCTCCTCTTTTCACAGCACGGGCTTGGGACCGGCCACGGCAGAGTTAAAAAAATGTTGAAAACATTATTTATTTATTCATTTAATTGTTTGAGATCCTGAGGAATCCCAATGAGCTTTTCCAAGGCCCTCCCTGACCGCAGTAGCAAATCATTCTTACAGAGCTGGTTTGCTTGTCCCAACATCTGACCCTCCTCTTTTCACAGCACGGGCTTGGGACCGGCCACGGCAGAGTTAAAAAATGTTGAAACATTATTTATTTATTTATTCATTTATTTGTTTGAGATCCTGAGGAATCCCAATGAGCTTTTCAAAGGCCCTCCCTGACTGCAGTATCAAATAGTTTTTACAGAGCTGGTTTGCTTATCCCAGCATCTGACCCTCCTCTTTTCACAGCACGGGCTTGGGACCGGCCACGGCAGAGTTAAAAAAATGTTGAAAACATTATTTATTTATTCATTTATTTGTTTGAGATCCTGAGGAATCCCAATGAGCTTTTCCAAGGCCCTCCCTTACCGCAGTAGCAAATATTTTTTTTACAGAGCTGGTTTGCTTGTCCCAGCATCTGACCCCCTTCTTTTCACAGCACGGGCTTTGGACCGGCCACGGCAGAGTTAAAAAAATGTTGAAAACCTTATTTATTTATTCATTTATTTGTTTGAGATCCTGAGGAATCCCAATGAGCTTTTCCAAGGCCCTCCCTGACCGCAGTAGCAAATAGTTTTTACAGAGCTGGTTTGCTTGTCCCAGCATCTGACCCTCCTCTTTTCACAGCACGGGCTTGGGACCGACCACGGCAGAGTTAAAAAAAATGTTGAAAACATTATTTATTTATTCATTTATTTGTTTGAGATCATGAGGAATCCCAATGAGCTTTTCCAAGGCCCTCCCTGACTGCAGTAGCAAATAGTTTTTACAGAGCTGGTTTGCTTGTCCCAGCATCTGACCCTCTATTCACAGCACGGGCTTGGGACC
This sequence comes from Pelophylax lessonae, assembly GCF_965119305.1. Lineage (NCBI taxonomy): Eukaryota > Metazoa > Chordata > Amphibia > Anura > Ranidae > Pelophylax > Pelophylax lessonae. Next base: position 141,585 of record NW_028120056.1, on the reverse strand, counting down.
GGCCATGGCAGAGTTAAAAAATGTTGAAAACATTATTTATTTATTCATTTATTTGTTTGAGATCCTGAGGAATCCCAATGAGCTTTTCCAAGGCCCTCCCTGACCACAGTAGCAAATAGTTTTTACAGAGCTGGTTTCCTTGTCCCAGCATCTGACCCTCCTCTTTTCACAGCACGGGCTTGGGACCGGCCACGGCAGAGTTAAAAAATGTTGAAAACATTATTTATTTATTTATTAATTTATTTGTTTGAGATCCTGAGGAATCCCAATGAGCTTTTCCAAGGCCCTCCCTGACCGCAGTAGCAAATAGTTTTTACAGAGCTGGTTTGCTTGTCCCAGCATCTGACCCTCCTCTTTTCACAGCACGGGCTTGGGACCGGCGACGGCAGAGTTAAAAAATGTTGAAAACATTATTTATTTATTTGATTGAGATCCTGAGGAATCCCAATGAGCTTTTCCAAGGCACTCCCTGACCTCAGTAGAAAATAGTTTTTACAGAGCTGGTTTGCTTGTCCCAGCATCTGACCCTCCTCTTTTCACAGCACGGGCTTGGGACCGGCCACGGCAGAGTTAAAAAAATGTTGAAAACATTATTTATTCATTTATTTGTTTGAGATCCTGAGGAATCCCAATGAGCTTTTCCAAGGCCCTCCCTGACCGCAGTAGCAAATAGTTTTTACAGAGCTGGTTTGCTTGTCCCAACATCTGACCCTCCTCTTTTCACAGCACGGGCTTTGGACCGGCCACGGCAGAGTTAAAAAATGTTGAAAACATTATTTATTTATTTATTCATTTATTTGTTTGAGATTCTGAGGAATCCCAATGAGCTTTTCCAAGGCCTTCCCTTACCGCAGTAGCAAATATTTTTTTTACAGAGCTGGTTTGCTTGTCCCAGCATCTGACCCCCTTCTTTTCACAGCACGGGCTTTGGACCGGCCACGGCAGAGTTAAAAAAATGTTGAAAACCTTATTTATGTATTCATTTATTTGTTTGAGATCCTGAGGAATCCCAATGAGCTTTTCCAAGGCCCTCCCTGACCGCAGTAGCAAATAGTTTTTACAGAGCTGGTTTGCTTGTCCCAGCATCTGACCCTCCTCTTTTCACAGCACGGGATTGGGACCGGCCATGGCAGAGTTAAAAAAATGTTGAAAACATTATTTATTTATTCATTTATTTGTTTGAGATCCTGAGGAATCCCAATGAGCTTTTCCAAGGCCCTCCCTGACCGCAGTAGCAAATAGTTTTTACAGAGCTGGTTTGCTTGTCCCAGCATCTGACCCTCCTCTATTCACAGCACGGGCTTGGGACCGGCCATGGCAGAGTTAAAAAATGTTGAAAACATTATTTATTTATTCATTTATTTGTTTGAGATCCTGAGGAATCCCAATGAGCTTTTCCAAGGCCCTCCCTGACAGCAGTAGCAAATAGTTTTTACAGAGCTGGTTTGCTTGTCCCAGTATCTGACCCTCCTCTTTTCACAGCACGGGCTTGGGACCGGCCACGGCAGAGTTAAAAAAATGTTGAAAACATTATTTATTTATTTATTCATTTATTTGTTTGAGATCCTGAGGAATCCCAATGAGCTTTTCCAAGGCCCTCCCTGACTGCAGTATCAAATAGTTTTTACAGAGCTGGTTTGCTTATCCCAGCATCTGACCCTCCTCTTTTCACAGCACGGGCTTGGGACCGGCCACGGCAGAGTTAAAAAAATGTTGAAAACATTATTTATTCATTTATTTGTTTGAGATCCTGAGGAATCCCAATGAGCTTTTCCAAGGCCCTCCCTGACCGCAGTAGCAAATAGTTTTTACAGAGCTGGTTTGCTTGTCCCAACATCTGACCCTCCTCTTTTCACAGCACGGGCTTGGGACCGGCCATGGCAGAGTTAAAAAAATGTTGAAAACATTATTTATTTATTTATTCATTTATTTGTTTGAGATCCTGAGGAATCCCAATGAGCTTTTCCAAGGCCCTCCCTGACTGCAGTATCAAATAGTTTTTACAGAGCTGGTTTGCTTATCCCAGCATCTGACCCTCCTCTTTTCACAGCACGGGCTTGGGACCGGCCACGGCAGAGTTAAAAAAATGTTGAAAACATTATTTATTTATTCATTTATTTGTTTGAGATCCTGAGGAATCCCAATGAGCTTTTCCAAGGCCCTCCCTGACCGCAGTAGCAAATAGTTTTTACAGAGCTGGTTTGCTTGTCCCAGCATCTGACCCTCCTCTATTCACAGCACGGGCTTGGGACCGGCCATGGCAGAGTTAAAAAATGTTGAAAACATTATTTATTTATTTAATAATTTATTTGTTTGAGATCCTGAGGAATCCCAATGAGCTTTTCCAAGGCCCTCCCTGACCGCAGTAGCAAATAGTTTTTACAGAGCTGGTTTGCTTGTCCCAGCATCTGACCCTCCTCTTTTCACAGCACGGGCTTGGGACCGGCCACGGCAGAGTTAAAAAAATGTTGAAAACATTATTTATTTATTCATTTATTTGTTTGAGATCATGAGGAATCCCAATGAGCTTTTACAAGGCCCTCCCTGACTGCACTAGCAAATAGTTTTTACAGAGCTGGATTGCTTGTCCCAGCATCTGACCCTCCTCTTTTCACAGCATGGGCTTGGGACTGTCCACGGCAGAGTTAAAAAATGTTGAAAACATTATTTATTTATTTATTCATTTATTTGTTTGAGATTCTGAGGAATCCCAATGAGCTTTTCCAAGGCCCTCCCTGACCGCAGTAGCAAATAGTTTTTTTTACAGAGCTGGTTTGCTTGTCTCAGCATCTGACCCTCCTCTTTTCACAGCACGGGCTTGGGACCGTCCACGGCAGAGTTTAAAAAATGTTGAAAACATTATTTATTTATTCATTTATTTGTTTGAGATCCTGAGGAATCCCAATGAGCTTTTCCAAGGCCCTCCCTGACCGTAGTAGCAAATAGTTTTTACAGAGCTGGTTTGCTTGTCCCAGCATCTGACCCTCCTCTTTTCACAGCACGGGCTTGGGACCGGCCACGGCAGAGTTAAAAAATGTTGAGAACATTATTTATTTATTTATTCATTTATTTGTTTGAGATCCTAAGGAATCCCAATGAGCTTTTCCAAGGCCCTCCCTGACCGCAGTAGCAAATAGTTTTTTTTACAGAGCTGGTTTGCTTGTCCCAGCATCTGACCCTCTTCTTTTCACAGCACGGGCTTGGGACCGGCCACGGCAGAGTTAAAAAAAAATGTTGAAAACATTATTTATTTATTCATTTATTTGTTTGAGATCATGAGGAATCCCAATGAGCTTTTCCAAGGCCCTCCCTGACTGCACTAGCAAATAGTTTATACAGAGCTGGTTTGCTTGTCCCAGCATCTGACCCTCCTCTTTTCACAGCACGGGCTTGGGACCAGCCACGGTAGAGTTAAAAAAATGTTGAAAACATTATTTATTTATTCATTTATTTGTTTGAGATCCTGAGGAATCCCAATGAGCTTTTCCAAGGCCCTCCCTGACCGCAGTAGCAAATCATTTTTACAGAGCTGGTTTGCTTGTCCCAACATCTGACCCTCCTCTTTTCACAGCACGGGCTTGGGACCAGCTACGGCAGAGTTAAAAAATGTTGAAAACATTATTTATTTATTTATTCATTTATTTGTTTGAGATTCTGAGGAATCCCAATGAGCTTTTCCAAGGCCCTCCCTGACCGCAGTAGCAAATAGTTTTTTTTACAGAGCTGGTTTGCTTGTCCCAGCATCTGACCCTCCTCTTTTCACAGCACGGGCTTGGGACCAGCCACGGTAGAGTTAAAAAAATGTTGAAAACATTATTTATTTATTCATTTATTTGTTTGAGATCCTGAGGAATCCCAATGAGCTTTTCCAAGGCCCTCCCTGACCGCAGTAGCAAATCATTTTTACAGAGCTGGTTTGCTTGTCCCAACATCTGACCCTCCTCTTTTCACAGCACGGGCTTGGGACCAGCCACGGCAGAGTTAAAAAATGTTGAAAACATTATTTATTTATTTATTCATTTATTTGTTTGAGATTCTGAGGAATCCCAATGAGCTTTTCCAAGGCCCTCCCTGACCGCAGTAGCAAATAGTTTTTTTTACAGAGCTGGTTTGCTTGTCCCAGCATCTGACCCTCTTCTTTTCACAGCACGGGCTTGGGACCGGCCATGGCAGAGTTAAAAAATGTTGAAAACATTATTTATTTATTCATTTATTTGTTTGAGATCCTGAGGAATCCCAATGAGCTTTTCCAAGGCCCTCCCTGACCGCAGTAGCAAATAGTTTTTACAGAGCTGGTTTCCTTGTCCCAGCATCTGACCCTCCTCTTTTCACAGCACGGGCTTGGGACCGGCCACGGCAGAGTTAAAAAATGTTGAAAACATTATTTATTTATTTATTCATTTATTTGTTTGAGATCCTGAGGAATCCCAATGAGCTTTTCCAAGGCCCTCCCTGACTGCACTAGCAAATAGTTTTTACAGAGCTGGTTTGCTTGTCCCAGCATCTGACCCTCCTCTTTTCACAGCACGGGCTTGGGACCGGCCACGGCAGAGTTAAAAAATGTTGAAAACATTATTTATTTATTTATTCATTTATTTGTTTGAGATCCTGAGGAATCCCAATGAGCTTTTCCAAGGCCCTCCCTGACCGCAGTAGCAAATAGTTTTTACAGAGCTGGTTTGCTTGTCCCAGCATCTGACCCTCCTCTTTTCACAGCACGGGCTTGGGACCGGCCATGGCAGAGTTAAAAAAATGTTGAAAACATTATTTATTTATTCATTTATTTGTTTGAGATCCTGAGGAATCCCAATGAGCTTATCCAAGGCCCTCCCTGACCGCAGTAGCAAATAGTTTTTACAGAGCTGGTTTGCTTGTCCCAGCATCTGACCCTCCTCTATTCACAGCACGGGCTTGGGACCGGCCATGGCAGAGTTAAAAAATGTTGAAAACATTATTTATTTATTCATTTATTTGTTTGAGATCCTGAGGAATCCCAATGAGCTTTTCCAAGGCCCTCCCTGACCACAGTAGCAAATAGTTTTTACAGAGCTGGTTTCCTTGTCCCAGCATCTGACCCTCCTCTTTTCACAGCACGGGCTTGGGACCGGCCACGGCAGAGTTAAAAAATGTTGAAAACATTATTTATTTATTTATTAATTTTTTTGTTTGAGATCCTGAGGAATCCCAATGAGCTTTTCCAAGGCCTTCCCTGACCGCAGTAGCAAATAGTTTTTACAGAGCTGGTTTGCTTGTCCCAGCATCTGACCCTCCTCTTTTCACAGCACGGGCTTGGGACCGGCGACGGCAGAGTTAAAAAATGTTGAAAACATTATTTATTTATTTGATTGAGATCCTGAGGAATCCCAATGAGCTTTTCCAAGGCACTCCCTGACCTCAGTAGAAAATAGTTTTTACAGAGCTGGTTTGCTTGTCCCAGCATCTGACCCTCCTCTTTTCACAGCACGGGCTTGGGACCGGCCACGGCAGAGTTAAAAAAATGTTGAAAACATTATTTATTTATTCATTTATTTGTTTGAGATCCTGAGGAATCCCAATGAGCTTTTCCAAGGCCCTCCCTGACCGCAGTAGCAAATAGTTTTTACAGAGCTGGTTTGCTTGTCCCAACATCTGACCCTCCTCTTTTCACAGCACGGGCTTGGGACCGGCCACGGCAGAGTTAAAAAATGTTGAAAACATTATTTATTTATTTATTCATTTATTTGTTTGAGATTCTGAGGAATCCCAATGAGCTTTTCCAAGGCCTTCCCTTACCGCAGTAGCAAATATTTTTTTTACAGAGCTGGTTTGCTTGTCCCAGCATCTGACCCCCTTCTTATCACAGCACGGGCTTTGGACCGGCCACGGCAGAGTTAAAAAAATGTTGAAAACCTTATTTATTTATTCATTTATTTGTTTGAGATCCTGAGGAATCCCAATGAGCTTTTCCAAGGCCCTCCCTGACCGCAGTAGCAAATAGTTTTTACAGAGCTGGTTTGCTTGTCCCAGCATCTGACCCTCCTCTTTTCACAGCACGGGATTGGGACCGGCCATGGCAGAGTTAAAAAAATGTTGAAAACATTATTTATTTATTCATTTATTTGTTTGAGATCCTGAGGAATCCCAATGAGCTTTTCCAAGGCCCTCCCTGACCGCAGTAGCAAATAGTTTTTACAGAGCTGGTTTGCTTGTCCCAGCATCTGACCCTCCTCTATTCACAGCACGGGCTTGGGACTGGCCATGGCAGAGTTAAAAAATGTTGAAAACATTATTTATTTATTCATTTATTTGTTTGAGATCCTGAGGAATCCCAATGAGCTTTTCCAAGGCCCTCCCTGACAGCAGTAGCAAATAGTTTTTACAGAGCTGGTTTGCTTGTCCCAGTATCTGACCCTCCTCTTTTCACAGCACGGGCTTGGGACCGGCCACGGCAGAGTTAAAAAAATGTTGAAAACATTATTTATTTATTTATTCATTTATTTGTTTGAGATCCTGAGGAATCCCAATGAGCTTTTCCAAGGCCCTCCCTGACTGCAGTATCAAATAGTTTTTACAGAGCTGGTTTGCTTATCCCAGCATCTGACCCTCCTCTTTTCACAGCACGGGCTTGGGACCGGCCACGGCAGAGTTAAAAAAATGTTGAAAACATTATTTATTCATTTATTTGTTTGAGATCCTGAGGAATCCCAATGAGCTTTTCCAAGGCCCTCCCTGACCGCAGTAGCAAATAGTTTTTACAGAGCTGGTTTGCTTGTCCCAGCATCTGACCCTCCTCTTTTCACAGCACGGGCTTGGGACCGGCCATGGCAGAGTTAAAAAAATGTTGAAAACATTATTTATTTATTTATTCATTTATTTGTTTGAGATCCTGAGGAATCCCAATGAGCTTTTCCAAGGCCCTCCCTGACTGCAGTATCAAATAGTTTTTACAGAGCTGGTTTGCTTATCCCAGCATCTGACCCTCCTCTTTTCACAGCACGGGCTTGGGACCGGCCACGGCAGAGTTAAAAAAATGTTGAAAACATTATTTATTTATTCATTTATTTGTTTGAGATCCTGAGGAATCCCAATGAGCTTTTCCAAGGCCCTCCCTGACCGCAGTAGCAAATAGTTTTTACAGAGCTGGTTTGCTTGTCCCAGCATCTGACCCTCCTCTATTCACAGCACGGGCTTGGGACCGGCCATGGCAGAGTTAAAAAATGTTGAAAACATTATTTATTTATTTAATAATTTATTTGTTTGAGATCCTGAGGAATCCCAATGAGCTTTTCCAAGGCCCTCCCTGACCGCAGTAGCAAATAGTTTTTACAGAGCTGGTTTGCTTGTCCCAGCATCTGACCCTCCTCTTTTCACAGCACGGGCTTGGGACCGGCCACGGCAGAGTTAAAAAAATGTTGAAAACATTATTTATTTATTCATTTATTTGTTTGAGATCATGAGGAATCCCAATGAGCTTTTACAAGGCCCTCCCTGACTGCACTAGCAAATAGTTTTTACAGAGCTGGATTGCTTGTCCCAGCATCTGACCCTCCTCTTTTCACAGCATGGGCTTGGGACTGTCCACGGCAGAGTTAAAAAATGTTGAAAACATTATTTATTTATTTATTCATTTATTTGTTTGAGATTCTGAGGAATCCCAATGAGCTTTTCCAAGGCCCTCCCTGACCGCAGTAGCAAATAGTTTTTTTTACAGAGCTGGTTTGCTTGTCTCAGCATCTGACCCTCCTCTTTTCACAGCACGGGCTTGGGACCGTCCACGGCAGAGTTTAAAAAATGTTGAAAACATTATTTATTTATTCATTTATTTGTTTGAGATCCTGAGGAATCCAAATGAGCTTTTCCAAGGCCCTCCCTGACCGTAGTAGCAAATAGTTTTTACAGAGCTGGTTTGCTTGTCCCAGCATCTGACCCTCCTCTTTTCACAGCACGGGCTTGGGACCGGCCACGGCAGAGTTAAAAAATGTTGAGAACATTATTTATTTATTTATTCATTTATTTGTTTGAGATCCTAAGGAATCCCAATGAGCTTTTCCAAGGCCCTCCCTGACCGCAGTAGCAAATAGTTTTTTTTACAGAGCTGGTTTGCTTGTCCCAGCATCTGACCCTCTTCTTTTCACAGCACGGGCTTGGGACCGGCCACGGCAGAGTTAAAAAAAAATGTTGAAAACATTATTTATTTATTCATTTATTTGTTTGAGATCATGAGGAATCCCAATGAGCTTTTCCAAGGCCCTCCCTGACTGCACTAGCAAATAGTTTTTACAGAGCTGGTTTGCTTGTCCCAGCATCTGACCCTCCTCTTTTCACAGCACGGGCTTGGGACCAGCCACGGTAGAGTTAAAAAAATGTTGAAAACATTATTTATTTATTCATTTATTTGTTTGAGATCCTGAGGAATCCCAATGAGCTTTTCCAAGGCCCTCCCTGACCGCAGTAGCAAATCATTTTTACAGAGCTGGTTTGCTTGTCCCAACATCTGACCCTCCTCTTTTCACAGCACGGGCTTGGGACCAGCTACGGCAGAGTTAAAAAATGTTGAAAACATTATTTATTTATTTGATTGAGATCCTGAGGAATCCCAATGAGCTTTTCCAAGGCACTCCCTGACCTCAGTAGAAAATAGTTTTTACAGAGCTGGTTTGCTTGTCCCAGCATCTGACCCTCCTCTTTTCACAGCACGGGCTTGGGACCGGCCACGGCAGAGTTAAAAAAATGTTGAAAACATTATTTATTCATTTATTTGTTTGAGATCCTGAGGAATCCCAATGAGCTTTTCCAAGGCCCTCCCTGACCGCAGTAGCAAATAGTTTTTACAGAGCTGGTTTGCTTGTCCCAACATCTGACCCTCCTCTTTTCACAGCACGGGCTTTGGACCGGCCACGGCAGAGTTAAAAAATGTTGAAAACATTATTTATTTATTTGATTGAGATCCTGAGGAATCCCAATGAGCTTTTCCAAGGCACTCCCTGACCTCAGTAGAAAATAGTTTTTACAGAGCTGGTTTGCTTGTCCCAGCATCTGACCCTCCTCTTTTCACAGCACGGGCTTGGGACCGGCCACGGCAGAGTTAAAAAAATGTTGAAAACATTATTTATTCATTTATTTGTTTGAGATCCTGAGGAATCCCAATGAGCTTTTCCAAGGCCCTCCCTGACCGCAGTAGCAAATAGTTTTTACAGAGCTGGTTTGCTTGTCCCAGCATCTGACCCTCCTCTTTTCACAGCACGGGCTTGGGACCGGCGACGGCAGAGTTAAAAAATGTTGAAAACATTATTTATTTATTTGATTGAGATCCTGAGGAATCCCAATGAGCTTTTCCAAGGCACTCCCTGACCTCAGTAGAAAATAGTTTTTACAGAGCTGGTTTGCTTGTCCCAGCATCTGACCCTCCTCTTTTCACAGCACGGGCTTGGGACCGGCCACGGCAGAGTTAAAAAAATGTTGAAAACATTATTTATTCATTTATTTGTTTGAGATCCTGAGGAATCCCAATGAGCTTTTCCAAGGCCCTCCCTGACCGCAGTAGCAAATAGTTTTTACAGAGCTGGTTTGCTTGTCCCAACATCTGACCCTCCTCTTTTCACAGCACGGGCTTTGGACCGGCCACGGCAGAGTTAAAAAATGTTGAAAACATTATTTATTTATTTATTCATTTATTTGTTTGAGATTCTGAGGAATCCCAATGAGCTTTTCCAAGGCCTTCCCTTACCGCAGTAGCAAATATTTTTTTTACAGAGCTGGTTTGCTTGTCCCAGCATCTGACCCCCTTCTTTTCACAGCACGGGCTTTGGACCGGCCACGGCAGAGTTAAAAAAATGTTGAAAACCTTATTTATGTATTCATTTATTTGTTTGAGATCCTGAGGAATCCCAATGAGCTTTTCCAAGGCCCTCCCTGACCGCAGTAGCAAATAGTTTTTACAGAGCTGGTTTGCTTGTCCCAGCATCTGACCCTCCTCTTTTCACAGCACGGGATTGGGACCGGCCATGGCAGAGTTAAAAAAATGTTGAAAACATTATTTATTTATTCATTTATTTGTTTGAGATCCTGAGGAATCCCAATGAGCTTTTCCAAGGCCCTCCCTGACCGCAGTAGCAAATAGTTTTTACAGAGCTGGTTTGCTTGTCCCAGCATCTGACCCTCCTCTATTCACAGCACGGGCTTGGGACCGGCCATGGCAGAGTTAAAAAATGTTGAAAACATTATTTATTTATTCATTTATTTGTTTGAGATCCTGAGGAATCCCAATGAGCTTTTCCAAGGCCCTCCCTGACAGCAGTAGCAAATAGTTTTTACAGAGCTGGTTTGCTTGTCCCAGTATCTGACCCTCCTCTTTTCACAGCACGGGCTTGGGACCGGCCACGGCAGAGTTAAAAAAATGTTGAAAACATTATTTATTTATTTATTCATTTATTTGTTTGAGATCCTGAGGAATCCCAATGAGCTTTTCCAAGGCCCTCCCTGACTGCAGTATCAAATAGTTTTTACAGAGCTGGTTTGCTTATCCCAGCATCTGACCCTCCTCTTTTCACAGCACGGGCTTGGGACCAGCCACGGCAGAGTTAAAAAAATGTTGAAAACATTATTTATTCATTTATTTGTTTGAGATCCTGAGGAATCCCAATGAGCTTTTCCAAGGCCCTCCCTGACCGCAGTAGCAAATAGTTTTTACAGAGCTGGTTTGCTTGTCCCAACATCTGACCCTCCTCTTTTCACAGCACGGGCTTGGGACCGGCCATGGCAGAGTTAAAAAAATGTTGAAAACATTATTTATTTATTTATTCATTTATTTGTTTGAGATCCTGAGGAATCCCAATGAGCTTTTCCAAGGCCCTCCCTGACTGCAGTATCAAATAGTTTTTACAGAGCTGGTTTGCTTATCCCAGCATCTGACCCTCCTCTTTTCACAGCACGGGCTTGGGACCGGCCACGGCAGAGTTAAAAAAATGTTGAAAACATTATTTATTTATTCATTTATTTGTTTGAGATCCTGAGGAATCCCAATGAGCTTTTCCAAGGCCCTCCCTGACCGCAGTAGCAAATAGTTTTTACAGAGCTGGTTTGCTTGTCCCAGCATCTGACCCTCCTCTATTCACAGCACGGGCTTGGGACCGGCCATGGCAGAGTTAAAAAATGTTGAAAACATTATTTATTTATTTAATAATTTATTTGTTTGAGATCCTGAGGAATCCCAATGAGCTTTTCCAAGGCCCTCCCTGACCGCAGTAGCAAATAGTTTTTACAGAGCTGGTTTGCTTGTCCCAGCATCTGACCCTCCTCTTTTCACAGCACGGGCTTGGGACCGGCCACGGCAGAGTTAAAAAAATGTTGAAAACATTATTTATTTATTCATTTATTTGTTTGAGATCATGAGGAATCCCAATGAGCTTTTACAAGGCCCTCCCTGACTGCACTAGCAAATAGTTTTTACAGAGCTGGATTGCTTGTCCCAGCATCTGACCCTCCTCTTTTCACAGCATGGGCTTGGGACTGTCCACGGCAGAGTTAAAAAATGTTGAAAACATTATTTATTTATTTATTCATTTATTTGTTTGAGATTCTGAGGAATCCCAATGAGCTTTTCCAAGGCCCTCCCTGACCGCAGTAGCAAATAGTTTTTTTTACAGAGCTGGTTTGCTTGTCTCAGCATCTGACCCTCCTCTTTTCACAGCACGGGCTTGGGACCGTCCACGGCAGAGTTTAAAAAATGTTGAAAACATTATTTATTTATTCATTTATTTGTTTGAGATCCTGAGGAATCCCAATGAGCTTTTCCAAGGCCCTCCCTGACCGTAGTAGCAAATAGTTTTTACAGAGCTGGTTTGCTTGTCCCAGCATCTGACCCTCCTCTTTTCACAGCACGGGCTTGGGACCGGCCACGGCAGAGTTAAAAAATGTTGAGAACATTATTTATTTATTTATTCATTTATTTGTTTGAGATCCTAAGGAATCCCAATGAGCTTTTCCAAGGCCCTCCCTGACCGCAGTAGCAAATAGTTTTTTTTACAGAGCTGGTTTGCTTGTCCCAGCATCTGACCCTCTTCTTTTCACAGCACGGGCTTGGGACCGGCCACGGCAGAGTTAAAAAAAAATGTTGAAAACATTATTTATTTATTCATTTATTTGTTTGAGATCATGAGGAATCCCAATGAGCTTTTCCAAGGCCCTCCCTGACTGCACTAGCAAATAGTTTATACAGAGCTGGTTTGCTTGTCCCAGCATCTGACCCTCCTCTTTTCACAGCACGGGCTTGGGACCAGCCACGGTAGAGTTAAAAAAATGTTGAAAACATTATTTATTTATTCATTTATTTGTTTGAGATCCTGAGGAATCCCAATGAGCTTTTCCAAGGCCCTCCCTGACCGCAGTAGCAAATCATTTTTACAGAGCTGGTTTGCTTGTCCCAACATCTGACCCTCCTCTTTTCACAGCACGGGCTTGGGACCAGCTACGGCAGAGTTAAAAAATGTTGAAAACATTATTTATTTATTTATTCATTTATTTGTTTGAGATTCTGAGGAATCCCAATGAGCTTTTCCAAGGCCCTCCCTGACCGCAGTAGCAAATAGTTTTTTTTACAGAGCTGGTTTGCTTGTCCCAGCATCTGACCCTCCTCTTTTCACAGCACGGGCTTGGGACCAGCCACGGTAGAGTTAAAAAAATGTTGAAAACATTATTTATTTATTCATTTATTTGTTTGAGATCCTGAGGAATCCCAATGAGCTTTTCCAAGGCCCTCCCTGACCGCAGTAGCAAATCATTTTTACAGAGCTGGTTTGCTTGTCCCAACATCTGACCCTCCTCTTTTCACAGCACGGGCTTGGGACCAGCCACGGCAGAGTTAAAAAATGTTGAAAACATTATTTATTTATTTATTCATTTATTTGTTTGAGATTCTGAGGAATCCCAATGAGCTTTTCCAAGGCCCTCCCTGACCGCAGTAGCAAATAGTTTTTTTTACAGAGCTGGTTTGCTTGTCCCAGCATCTGACCCTCTTCTTTTCACAGCACGGGCTTGGGACCGGCCATGGCAGAGTTAAAAAATGTTGAAAACATTATTTATTTATTCATTTATTTGTTTGAGATCCTGAGGAATCCCAATGAGCTTTTCCAAGGCCCTCCCTGACCGCAGTAGCAAATAGTTTTTACAGAGCTGGTTTCCTTGTCCCAGCATCTGACCCTCCTCTTTTCACAGCACGGGCTTGGGACCGGCCACGGCAGAGTTAAAAAATGTTGAAAACATTATTTATTTATTTATTCATTTATTTGTTTGAGATCCTGAGGAATCCCAATGAGCTTTTCCAAGGCCCTCCCTGACTGCACTAGCAAATAGTTTTTACAGAGCTGGTTTGCTTGTCCCAGCATCTGACCCTCCTCTTTTCACAGCACGGGCTTGGGACCGGCCACGGCAGAGTTAAAAAATGTTGAAAACATTATTTATTTATTTATTCATTTATTTGTTTGAGATCCTGAGGAATCCCAATGAGCTTTTCCAAGGCCCTCCCTGACCGCAGTAGCAAATAGTTTTTACAGAGCTGGTTTGCTTGTCCCAGCATCTGACCCTCCTCTTTTCACAGCACGGGCTTGGGACCGGCCATGGCAGAGTTAAAAAATGTTGAAAACATTATTTATTTATTCATTTATTTGTTTGAGATCCTGAGGAATCCCAATGAGCTTATCCAAGGCCCTCCCTGACCGCAGTAGCAAATAGTTTTTACAGAGCTGGTTTGCTTGTCCCAGCATCTGACCCTCCTCTATTCACAGCACGGGCTTGGGACCGGCCATGGCAGAGTTAAAAAATGTTGAAAACATTATTTATTTATTCATTTATTTGTTTGAGATCCTGAGGAATCCCAATGAGCTTTTCCAAGGCCCTCCCTGACCACAGTAGCAAATAGTTTTTACAGAGCTGGTTTCCTTGTCCCAGCATCTGACCCTCCTCTTTTCACAGCACGGGCTTGGGACCGGCCACGGCAGAGTTAAAAAATGTTGAAAACATTATTTATTTATTTATTAATTTTTTTGTTTGAGATCCTGAGGAATCCCAATGAGCTTTTCCAAGGCCTTCCCTGACCGCAGTAGCAAATAGTTTTTACAGAGCTGGTTTGCTTGTCCCAGCATCTGACCCTCCTCTTTTCACAGCACGGGCTTGGGACCGGCGACGGCAGAGTTAAAAAATGTTGAAAACATTATTTATTTATTTGATTGAGATCCTGAGGAATCCCAATGAGCTTTTCCAAGGCACTCCCTGACCTCAGTAGAAAATAGTTTTTACAGAGCTGGTTTGCTTGTCCCAGCATCTGACCCTCCTCTTTTCACAGCACGGGCTTGGGACCGGCCACGGCAGAGTTAAAAAAATGTTGAAAACATTATTTATTTATTCATTTATTTGTTTGAGATCCTGAGGAATCCCAATGAGCTTTTCCAAGGCCCTCCCTGACCGCAGTAGCAAATAGTTTTTACAGAGCTGGTTTGCTTGTCCCAACATCTGACCCTCCTCTTTTCACAGCACGGGCTTGGGACCGGCCACGGCAGAGTTAAAAAATGTTGAAAACATTATTTATTTATTTATTCATTTATTTGTTTGAGATTCTGAGGAATCCCAATGAGCTTTTCCAAGGCCTTCCCTTACCGCAGTAGCAAATATTTTTTTTACAGAGCTGGTTTGCTTGTCCCAGCATCTGACCCCCTTCTTATCACAGCACGGGCTTTGGACCGGCCACGGCAGAGTTAAAAAAATGTTGAAAACCTTATTTATTTATTCATTTATTTGTTTGAGATCCTGAGGAATCCCAATGAGCTTTTCCAAGGCCCTCCCTGACCGCAGTAGCAAATAGTTTTTACAGAGCTGGTTTGCTTGTCCCAGCATCTGACCCTCCTCTTTTCACAGCACGGGATTGGGACCGGCCATGGCAGAGTTAAAAAAATGTTGAAAACATTATTTATTTATTCATTTATTTGTTTGAGATCCTGAGGAATCCCAATGAGCTTTTCCAAGGCCCTCCCTGACCGCAGTAGCAAATAGTTTTTACAGAGCTGGTTTGCTTGTCCCAGCATCTGACCCTCCTCTATTCACAGCACGGGCTTGGGACTGGCCATGGCAGAGTTAAAAAATGTTGAAAACATTATTTATTTATTCATTTATTTGTTTGAGATCCTGAGGAATCCCAATGAGCTTTTCCAAGGCCCTCCCTGACAGCAGTAGCAAATAGTTTTTACAGAGCTGGTTTGCTTGTCCCAGTATCTGACCCTCCTCTTTTCACAGCACGGGCTTGGGACCGGCCACGGCAGAGTTAAAAAAATGTTGAAAACATTATTTATTTATTTATTCATTTATTTGTTTGAGATCCTGAGGAATCCCAATGAGCTTTTCCAAGGCCCTCCCTGACTGCAGTATCAAATAGTTTTTACAGAGCTGGTTTGCTTATCCCAGCATCTGACCCTCCTCTTTTCACAGCACGGGCTTGGGACCGGCCACGGCAGAGTTAAAAAAATGTTGAAAACATTATTTATTCATTTATTTGTTTGAGATCCTGAGGAATCCCAATGAGCTTTTCCAAGGCCCTCCCTGACCGCAGTAGCAAATAGTTTTTACAGAGCTGGTTTGCTTGTCCCAGCATCTGACCCTCCTCTTTTCACAGCACGGGCTTGGGACCGGCCATGGCAGAGTTAAAAAAATGTTGAAAACATTATTTATTTATTTATTCATTTATTTGTTTGAGATCCTGAGGAATCCCAATGAGCTTTTCCAAGGCCCTCCCTGACTGCAGTATCAAATAGTTTTTACAGAGCTGGTTTGCTTATCCCAGCATCTGACCCTCCTCTTTTCACAGCACGGGCTTGGGACCGGCCACGGCAGAGTTAAAAAAATGTTGAAAACATTATTTATTTATTCATTTATTTGTTTGAGATCCTGAGGAATCCCAATGAGCTTTTCCAAGGCCCTCCCTGACCGCAGTAGCAAATAGTTTTTACAGAGCTGGTTTGCTTGTCCCAGCATCTGACCCTCCTCTATTCACAGCACGGGCTTGGGACCGGCCATGGCAGAGTTAAAAAATGTTGAAAACATTATTTATTTATTTAATAATTTATTTGTTTGAGATCCTGAGGAATCCCAATGAGCTTTTCCAAGGCCCTCCCTGACCGCAGTAGCAAATAGTTTTTACAGAGCTGGTTTGCTTGTCCCAGCATCTGACCCTCCTCTTTTCACAGCACGGGCTTGGGACCGGCCACGGCAGAGTTAAAAAAATGTTGAAAACATTATTTATTTATTCATTTATTTGTTTGAGATCATGAGGAATCCCAATGAGCTTTTACAAGGCCCTCCCTGACTGCACTAGCAAATAGTTTTTACAGAGCTGGATTGCTTGTCCCAGCATCTGACCCTCCTCTTTTCACAGCATGGGCTTGGGACTGTCCACGGCAGAGTTAAAAAATGTTGAAAACATTATTTATTTATTTATTCATTTATTTGTTTGAGATTCTGAGGAATCCCAATGAGCTTTTCCAAGGCCCTCCCTGACCGCAGTAGCAAATAGTTTTTTTTACAGAGCTGGTTTGCTTGTCTCAGCATCTGACCCTCCTCTTTTCACAGCACGGGCTTGGGACCGTCCACGGCAGAGTTTAAAAAATGTTGAAAACATTATTTATTTATTCATTTATTTGTTTGAGATCCTGAGGAATCCAAATGAGCTTTTCCAAGGCCCTCCCTGACCGTAGTAGCAAATAGTTTTTACAGAGCTGGTTTGCTTGTCCCAGCATCTGACCCTCCTCTTTTCACAGCACGGGCTTGGGACCGGCCACGGCAGAGTTAAAAAATGTTGAGAACATTATTTATTTATTTATTCATTTATTTGTTTGAGATCCTAAGGAATCCCAATGAGCTTTTCCAAGGCCCTCCCTGACCGCAGTAGCAAATAGTTTTTTTTACAGAGCTGGTTTGCTTGTCCCAGCATCTGACCCTCTTCTTTTCACAGCACGGGCTTGGGACCGGCCACGGCAGAGTTAAAAAAAAATGTTGAAAACATTATTTATTTATTCATTTATTTGTTTGAGATCATGAGGAATCCCAATGAGCTTTTCCAAGGCCCTCCCTGACTGCACTAGCAAATAGTTTTTACAGAGCTGGTTTGCTTGTCCCAGCATCTGACCCTCCTCTTTTCACAGCACGGGCTTGGGACCAGCCACGGTAGAGTTAAAAAAATGTTGAAAACATTATTTATTTATTCATTTATTTGTTTGAGATCCTGAGGAATCCCAATGAGCTTTTCCAAGGCCCTCCCTGACCGCAGTAGCAAATCATTTTTACAGAGCTGGTTTGCTTGTCCCAACATCTGACCCTCCTCTTTTCACAGCACGGGCTTGGGACCAGCTACGGCAGAGTTAAAAAATGTTGAAAACATTATTTATTTATTTATTCATTTATTTGTTTGAGATTCTGAGGAATCCCAATGAGCTTTTCCAAGGCCCTCCCTGACCGCAGTAGCAAATAGTTTTTTTTACAGAGCTGGTTTGCTTGTCCCAGCATCTGACCCTCCTCTTTTCACAGCACGGGCTTGGGACCAGCCACGGTAGAGTTAAAAAAATGTTGAAAACATTATTTATTTATTCATTTATTTGTTTGAGATCCTGAGGAATCCCAATGAGCTTTTCCAAGGCCCTCCCTGACCGCAGTAGCAAATAATTTTTACAGAGCTGGTTTGCTTGTCCCAACATCTGACCCTCCTCTTTTCACAGCACGGGCTTGGGACCAGCCACGGCAGAGTTAAAAAATGTTGAAAACATTATTTATTTATTTATTCATTTATTTGTTTGAGATTCTGAGGAATCCCAATGAGCTTTTCCAAGGCCCTCCCTGACCGCAGTAGCAAATAGTTTTTTTTACAGAGCTGGTTTGCTTGTCCCAGCATCTGACCCTCTTCTTTTCACAGCACGGGCTTGGGACCGGCCATGGCAGAGTTAAAAAATGTTGAAAACATTATTTATTTATTCATTTATTTGTTTGAGATCCTGAGGAATCCCAATGAGCTTTTCCAAGGCCCTCCCTGACCGCAGTAGCAAATAGTTTTTACAGAGCTGGTTTCCTTGTCCCAGCATCTGACCCTCCTCTTTTCACAGCACGGGCTTGGGACCGGCCACGGCAGAGTTAAAAAATGTTGAAAACATTATTTATTTATTTATTCATTTATTTGTTTGAGATCCTGAGGAATCCCAATGAGCTTTTCCAAGGCCCTCCCTGACTGCACTAGCAAATAGTTTTTACAGAGCTGGTTTGCTTGTCCCAGCATCTGACCCTCCTCTTTTCACAGCACGGGCTTGGGACCGGCCACGGCAGAGTTAAAAAATGTTGAAAACATTATTTATTTATTTATTCATTTATTTGTTTGAGATCCTGAGGAATCCCAATGAGCTTTTCCAAGGCCCTCCCTGACCGCAGTAGCAAATAGTTTTTACAGAGCTGGTTTGCTTGTCCCAGCATCTGACCCTCCTCTTTTCACAGCACGGGCTTGGGACCGGCCATGGCAGAGTTAAAAAAATGTTGAAAACATTATTTATTTATTCATTTATTTGTTTGAGATCCTGAGGAATCCCAATGAGCTTATCCAAGGCCCTCCCTGACCGCAGTAGCAAATAGTTTTTACAGAGCTGGTTTGCTTGTCCCAGCATCTGACCCTCCTCTATTCACAGCACGGGCTTGGGACCGGCCATGGCAGAGTTAAAAAATGTTGAAAACATTATTTATTTATTCATTTATTTGTTTGAGATCCTGAGGAATCCCAATGAGCTTTTCCAAGGCCCTCCCTGACCACAGTAGCAAATAGTTTTTACAGAGCTGGTTTCCTTGTCCCAGCATCTGACCCTCCTCTTTTCACAGCACGGGCTTGGGACCGGCCACGGCAGAGTTAAAAAATGTTGAAAACATTATTTATTTATTTATTAATTTATTTGTTTGAGATCCTGAGGAATCCCAATGAGCTTTTCCAAGGCCTTCCCTGACCGCAGTAGCAAATAGTTTTTACAGAGCTGGTTTGCTTGTCCCAGCATCTGACCCTCCTCTTTTCACAGCACGGGCTTGGGACCGGCGACGGCAGAGTTAAAAAATGTTGAAAACATTATTTATTTATTTGATTGAGATCCTGAGGAATCCCAATGAGCTTTTCCAAGGCACTCCCTGACCTCAGTAGAAAATAGTTTTTACAGAGCTGGTTTGCTTGTCCCAGCATCTGACCCTCCTCTTTTCACAGCACGGGCTTGGGACCGGCCACGGCAGAGTTAAAAAAATGTTGAAAACATTATTTATTTATTCATTTATTTGTTTGAGATCCTGAGGAATCCCAATGAGCTTTTCCAAGGCCCTCCCTGACCGCAGTAGCAAATAGTTTTTACAGAGCTGGTTTGCTTGTCCCAACATCTGACCCTCCTCTTTTCACAGCACGGGCTTGGGACCGGCCACGGCAGAGTTAAAAAATGTTGAAAACATTATTTATTTATTTATTCATTTATTTGTTTGAGATTCTGAGGAATCCCAATGAGCTTTTCCAAGGCCTTCCCTTACCGCAGTAGCAAATATTTTTTTTACAGAGCTGGTTTGCTTGTCCCAGCATCTGACCCCCTTCTTTTCACAGCACGGGCTTTGGACCGGCCACGGCAGAGTTAAAAAAATGTTGAAAACCTTATTTATTTATTCATTTATTTGTTTGAGATCCTGAGGAATCCCAATGAGCTTTTCCAAGGCCCTCCCTGACCGCAGTAGCAAATAGTTTTTACAGAGCTGGTTTGCTTGTCCCAGCATCTGACCCTCCTCTTTTCACAGCACGGGAATGGGACCGGCCATGGCAGAGTTAAAAAAATGTTGAAAACATTATTTATTTATTCATTTATTTGTTTGAGATCCTGAGGAATCCCAATGAGCTTTTCCAAGGCCCTCCCTGACCGCAGTAGCAAATAGTTTTTACAGAGCTGGTTAGCTTGTCCCAGCATCTGACCCTCCTCTATTCACAGCACGGGCTTGGGACCGGCCATGGCAGAGTTAAAAAATGTTGAAAACATTATTTATTTATTCATTTATTTGTTTGAGATCCTGTGGAATCCCAATGAGCTTTTCCAAGGCCCTCCCTGACCGCAGTAGCAAATAGTTTTTACAGAGCTGGTTTCCTTGTCCCAGCATCTGACCCTCCTCTTTTCACAGCACGGGCTTGGGACCGGCCACGGCAGAGTTAAAAAAATGTTGAAAACATTATTTATTTATTTAATAATTTATTTGTTTGAGATCCTGAGGAATCCCAATGAGCTTTTCCAAGGCACTCCCTGACCGCAGTAGCAAATCGTTTTTACAGAGCTGGTTTGCTTGTCCCAGCATCTGACCCTCCTCTTTTCACAGCACGGGCTTGGGACCGGCCACGGCAGAGTTAAAAAAATGTTGAAAACATTATTTATTTATTTATTCATTCATTTATTTGTTTGAGATTCTGAGGAATCCCAATGAGCTTTTCCAAGGCCCTCCCTGACCGCAGTAGCAAATAGTTTTTTTTACAGAGCTGGTTTGCTTGTCCCAGCATCTGACCCTCTTCTTTTCACAGCACGGGCTTGGGACCGGACACGGCAGAGTTAAAAAAATGTTGAAAACATTATTTATTTATTCATTTATTTGTTTGAGATCCTGAGGAATCCCAATGAGCTTTTCCAAGGCCCTCCCTTACTGCAGTATCAAATAATTTTTACAGAGCTGGTTTGCTTGTCCCAGCATCTGACCCTCCTCTTTTCACAGCACGGGCTTGGGACCGGCCACGGCAGAGTTAAAAAAATGTTGAAAACATTATTTATTCATTTATTTGTTTGAGATCCTGAGGAATCCCAATGAGCTTTTCCAAGGCCCTCCCTGACCGCAGTAGCAAATAGTTTTTACAGAGCTGGTTTGCTTGTCCCAGTATCTGACCCTCCTCTTTTCACAGCACGGGCTTGGGACCGGCCACGGCAGAGTTAAAAAAATGTTGAAAACATTATTTATTTATTTATTCATTTATTTGTTTGAGATCCTGAGGAATCCCAATGAGCTTTTCCAAGGCCCTCCCTGACTGCAGTATCAAATAGTTTTTACAGAGCTGGTTTGCTTATCCCAGCATCTGACCCTCCTCTTTTCACAGCACGGGCTTGGGACCGGCCACGGCAGAGTTAAAAAAATGTTGAAAACATTATTTATTCATTTATTTGTTTGAGATCCTGAGGAATCCCAATGAGCTTTTCCAAGGCCCTCCCTGACCGCAGTAGCAAATAGTTTTTACAGAGCTGGTTTGCTTGTCCCAGCATCTGACCCTCCTCTTTTCACAGCACGGGCTTGGGACCGGCCATGGCAGAGTTAAAAAAATGTTGAAAACATTATTTATTTATTTATTCATTTATTTGTTTGAGATCCTGAGGAATCCCAATGAGCTTTTCCAAGGCCCTCCCTGACTGCAGTATCAAATAGTTTTTACAGAGCTGGTTTGCTTATCCCAGCATCTGACCCTCCTCTTTTCACAGCACGGGCTTGGGACCGGCCACGGCAGAGTTAAAAAAATGTTGAAAACATTATTTATTTATTCATTTATTTGTTTGAGATCCTGAGGAATCCCAATGAGCTTTTCCAAGGCCCTCCCTGACCGCAGTAGCAAATAGTTTTTACAGGGCTGGTTTGCTTGTCCCAGCATCTGACCCTCCTCTATTCACAGCACGGGCTTGGGACCGGCCATGGCAGAGTTAAAAAATGTTGAAAACATTATTTATTTATTTAATAATTTATTTGTTTGAGATCCTGAGGAATCCCAATGAGCTTTTCCAAGGCCCTCCCTGACCGCAGTAGCAAATAGTTTTTACAGAGCTGGTTTGCTTGTCCCAGCATCTGACCCTCCTCTTTTATTGTTCAATAGTTTTTATTGAAAATTTTTCAATACAACATACAAGAATGCAAGAAACATTGCAAAGAAATATTGTTCCAAGTAAAGAATAACATAGAACAGCCAACCGCAACAAATCTGCGTCAATAACAACCAGACAGAAATAGCAAAACATGGGGTCATCATAATAACAGCAGTAGGTGTCAATTAGTCATCGACTAGATCTAGGTTCAAATTCAGGGTAGAGCAGGCGTAGGTAAAGGGTGGTACCATTGTGACCAGGGTTGCCACAAGGAGAGGGACCTTTGATAGTTCCCTCCGCTCGAGGCAAACATCAGTTCATACATACTGTGGGTGTGTACCATGTCCAGGACTTCGTGTAATGAGGGGGGTTGCGTCCGTTTCCAATTTCTTGTAATGGACAATCTAGCTGCCAAAAGAACATGGGTGACTATGTGTCTAAGAGCAGGGGAAAACGTTTCTATGGTGATATTAAGTAAGGCGAGAGCCGCGGTAGGTGTGACCACGGATTTCGTGATTTCAGAGATCGTATGAAAGACATCTTGCCAGTATGTACGGAGAAACGGGCAGTCCCATAGAATGTGGTAAATGTCGCCCAGGTGCCCGCAGTTCCTCCAACATAGTGGAGAAGAGTGCCCATAGAATTTCGCCAATTTGGTAGGTGTTAGGTGCCAGCGAAGTGTGATTTTAATTGTTTGCTCCCATAAAGCCGAGCATTTGGTGTGTTTATATGCATGTCTCAGTGCCGTTTGCCATTGAGCTGTAGTGAACGATTGGTGGAGATCCGCCTCCCATTGAAGAAGAGGACGCGATTTGGTAAATGTGGATTTGTCTTGTAAGGTCTGGTATATCAGTGATATGCCTCTAGAGGCAGCAGATGGGTTGAGTAGGAAATGCCATACAGTGCTTGGTAGTCTGTAACATGGTGTCGGTAAGGTAGAGAGAAGATGCTTAAGTCTGATATAGGAAAAGAGTTCAGATGCAGGAAGATGGTATGCGTGTTGAAGGGACGAAAAGGATTTCAGCTTCGTATCGTGGAACAGATGTTGTATTGTCAGTATGCCTCGTGCTTTCCAAGCTGTGAGGGAAATATCAGGAATCAGTAGGGTGAGTGTTTCCAAAGGTAACGGTGGAGACATCAAGTTAGGGTTTTTCTCTGTCATGATCAGCAATTTACGCCATACTACCAATGATGCTACCATCGGGGGAGAAAAGGAAGTTGGGATTTTTGGACCATATGGGGCGCAGAGAAGCCAGATCCGCAGGGGCACGTGAGGAGTTTGAGAGGATTCGATCTGCCCCCAGCTAGTGCTGAGTGTAGAGCGAAACCATTCTTTAAGTTGAGTTGTCAGCGTGGCGTGGTAATAGTCGCGAAAGTCTACATACCCAGCTCCACCCGCGAATCTATGTTTGGCTACGATCGAATGGGCGCAACGTGATTTCTTATGCTGCCACATATATGCTCGTAAAGTGGATTGTAGGGACATGAAGTACGAGTTGGGAAGAGGGATAGGTAACGTGCGGAATAAATATAGCAATTGGGGGAGAATCATCATTTTAAACGCCGCAAGTCTACCCGACCAGGAGAATTCATGGTTTTGGAGTTTTTGAAGGTCAGAGTGCATTTTGGACAGGAATGGGGCATAGTTCGTTTTGAAAAGGAGTTTCACCGATTTGGTTAGCTGGATACCCAGATACGGGATGGAGTGATCAGCCCATGAAAATGGAAATTGTTGTTGTAAAATAGTTTTAGTCGTCAAGTCAAGATGCAGGTCAAGTATTACAGATTTGGTCACGTTCATTTTGTAGTATGATATGTCGCTGAACCACTTCAATATTCGATAAGTTTCAGGTAGGGAAGATGTGGGATTTGTAAGCATCACTATCACATCGTCAGCGAATAAACTGATTTTGTGTGTTACCGATCCTAGTCGAAATCCAGATATAAGGGGGTTGGAGCGTATATGGGCTGCCAGAGGTTCCATGAGAAGATTAAAGATCAAGGGGGAGAGTGGGCAACCCTGACGAGTGCCATTTGTAATATTAAATGGTTTCGATAACATGCTAGCCGTGTATACTTTAGCTGAGGGAGTAGAATATAGTGCAAGAACTGCCGACAATATGTTGCCCTGGAACCCGAACTTGAGTAAAACAGCTCTTAAGTAATCCCAATGGATCCTGTCAAACGCCTTCTCTGCATCTAAGGAAAGAAGCAGAGAAGGCGTTCGAGAGATCTCAGCATGGTGGATGATGTCTATCAGTCTTCTGGTAGCATCTGATGCCTGGCGGAATGGAGTGAAACCAGATTGGTCCAAGTGGACAATGGAGGGGAGAATTTGCTTGAGTCTGTTAGCAACCAACTTGGCGTAAATTTTGGTGTCAAGATTTAGGAGGGATATTGGCCTAAAATTTTGTGGAAGGGTGGGCGATTTCCCTGGTTTAGGAAGTGTAATGATCAAAGCTTGTAGCATTTCTGCTGGGAATTTAGAGGAAGAAGCGGCTTGGAGGAAGACAGGTAGCATATGAGGTGTCAGAATTGTTTGGAAGCACTTGAAGTACTCGCCTGACAGGCCGTCCGGCCCAGGCGACTTATTCGAGGGCAAAGTGGAGATGGTGTCCACAATTTCCTGTTCCGTAAACGGAGCATTTAAAGTATCTAATTGGTCCTTGGATAGGGAGGGGAGAGAGACATCAGCCAGGAATTTATCTATTTCCTCCCGAGAGGGTTGGTGCGTCCCCTGGTCGCATTTTATGTTATATAGAGTCTCATAATAGACACTAAACGCGTCTGCAATGGCTTGTGGGTTGTATTCCTTCCTAGAGGTGGAAGGGTTGTGCAAATATTCGATTCTAGATTTCACTCTTTGTCCCTTAATTTTTTGTGCCATGCTCTTCCCGGCTCTATTGGAGGTGGCGTAAGACACTGCTTTACACCGGCGGTGGAACCGTTCAAAGTCCACCAACAATAAAGACCGTAGCTCCTGTCTCATCGCAGTAAGTGTCACCCCATTGCCATGATCAGGGTTAGCTTTATTCTTCAAATCTAGGTCAGTTATAGAAGAAAGGAGAGAATCTATGCGATTAGATCTTTTCCTCTTTTCTCTAGAGCCCGCCTGAATCAACAATCCTCTCACAAACGCCTTGTGGGCGTTCCACACCACAGCCGGGTCGGACACTGAGCCCTGATTAGTGACAAAAAATTGTCGAAGGTGACCAGAAATATGTTCAATGATTTGGGGTTGTTGTAATAGGAAATTGTTAGTGCGCCACACAAAGTGAGATTGCTGGGGTGACTTGTCTGACAGGGTGAGTGTCAGTGGGGCATGGTCCGACCAGGCTATCGTATGGATTTCAGAAGCTAGCACACGTTGCAGTAACCATTTATCCAGTAGGAAGAGGTCGATTCTCGAGTAAGTATTATGGCTCGGCGAATAGTATGTGAAATCACGTTCTTCCGCGTGTTGACATCTCCACGCATCGTGAAGGTCATAGGAGTGGATCAGCGACTTTAAGCGGGAGCCATGGCGTTTGGAAGGGGCAGTAGAGTCCAAAGAAGCGTCAGGGATGGTGTTAAAGTCCCCGCATACAATAAGATGTCCTTTTTGAATCTTGGTGGCAAGTTTGAGGACTTTGGAGATGAAAGGCATCTGTCGCTGATTGGGCGCATATAAATTAAGAATTGTATATTGCTCATTGTTTATGGAACAAACAAGGACAAGGTAACGGCCTTCTGCATCTGTAAGTAAGTCAATTTGCTGAAAGGAGACCGAGTCCCTAACGGCTATCATCACACCTCGTTTCTTGGCTGTGTAGCAGGCATGCACCACATAGGGAAAGTTTTTATGTTTGCAGTAAGGCAGTGGAGTCTGAGAGAAATGAGTCTCTTGCACGCATAGTACATCACTTTTATGGAGGTTGGCAGTAGTCCATAGCGATTTTCGCTTGACCGGGTGGTTTAACCCCCTTGCATTAATAGATAGTACTGTGAGTGGCATGTCTTATATAGGACGGGCTAGAAGTGTTGGCAAGGGTACTCACACTTTAGACGATTGACACCAAACGAACAAGAAGTGTACGGATGACTGCTGGTCCCACAAGGGCCTGAGTGGCTGGGAAACGTCTTCACTGAAGGATCTGGAACAATAAAGCGAACACCAGTATCCACAAATACAAACAAACAACAAAAAGAAAATTTGGCTGCAAAGCAAACTTAGAAGAAAAAATGTGGTACAGAGCAGGCGGTCGTATAGCCGCTATTAGTAGGTGGAAAAGCGTTTGAGGTGCTGCGAGGGATGAGAGTCCACCTGAAAAATGGAAGGCACCGGTAGGGGACACAGACGTGGTGTGCTACCAGTGTATTGGGGGAAAGAGTCTTACATCAGAGCTCTGAGAGGAGAACAGAGGAGGGAGTTGATGCTGTGTAGGGTCCACTGCACCCGGCACTCACGGACGCTGGTGTGAGTTTCCAGTGTGGTGGTACCTGGACTGCCTGGTTCCCGAGGCCATGGTCTGCATTGGCTCATCCCTGGGTGGAGTAGGTACAATTCCCCATGAGTTAAGTAACCGCATGCCATTTTGCAAAGTGGAAATGGTATGGGGAACCCCATTTTTGGTGACTAAAATAGTAGCCGGATGCCGCCATTTATACGGGATATTGTGGTTCATCAAGGCTTTTGTGATGGAGCTGAGTTGTCTCCTCAGTTGGAGCGTGTATTTGGAGAGATCCGCAAATAACTGTATCCCCTCATAAGGAGCAGGGAGTGTGCGTTGAAGTCGTGAGGCAGCCAGGAGATGGTCCTTAGTTTGGTAAAAATGGACCCTCATAAGGGTGTCCCGTGGTACTGAGTCAGCGAGATGAGAAGCCTTAGGCAGCCTGTGAATACGATCTATAGTGAGATCCATAGCAGAGCAGTCAGGGAGCATGGCCGCCATGAGGGAGCTGGCATAGTTATGAAGTTCACTTTGAGGGACAGACTCAGGGATGCCACGCAGCTTAACATTGTTGCGCCTAGATCTGTCCTCCAAGTCAGCCAGCTTAGCTTTGATCCACAGTTGTTCATCCCTAGTTTCATCGAAGGTGTCTATGATATCATTGATGGTGTCAGTACAGTCAGCCATCTGCGATTCTACAGAGGTGAGTCTGCGATCCATCCCCTGCACATCAGATGCAATTTTGCCAAACAGGGAGGTCAGATTTTGAAACAGGGACGATTGGAAGGATAGTAACATGTCCTTCAAGGTAGTATCTACCACAGGCTGACCAGTAGTTGGAAAGTCTGCAAAGGAGGCCTGCAAGGAGGGGGCTGAAAGGATGTCAGTGTCCTGGCTTTCATGAGGGAGACATGTGGACTGCAGCTCCAGCCTCATGCGGGCTTTAGCAGGGCTGGAAGAGGCTGGGGAGTATGCTCCTGGTCCAGAGGGGGAAGATGGGGAAGTCTGGGGCGGTATTACCTCCGACGGATCCCCGATGTCCCCCGATCCATGAGGAGAGATGAAGGCCGCGGGAGCGCCGGCGCCATCTTGGCGGGAAGCGGCGCGCTGCGGGGGCCTGGAGAAGAAGGCAGTGAGCTTCTGCGGCCGATGATTGTCCTTCCTCTTTCGGGACATTGTGGGCAGACCGTCCACGGGAAGCTCCGGAGTCGGTGTGAGCGGTGGAACGAGTGCCGGTGGGTCCGTCGTCGCTGGGAAGCCTCCGTTGTCCTCACAGAGAAAAGGCTTAAGCGGCCATCTCTGGTGCCGGCAAGCCACGCCCCTGACCCTCCTCTTTTCACAGCACGGGCTTGGGACCGGCCACGGCAGAGTTAAAAAAATGTTGAAAACATTATTTATTTATTCATTTATTTGTTTGAGATCATGAGGAATCCCAATGAGCTTTTACAAGGCCCTCCCTGACTGCACTAGCAAATAGTTTTTACAGAGCTGGATTGCTTGTCCCAGCATCTGACCCTCCTCTTTTCACAGCATGGGCTTGGGACTGTCCACGGCAGAGTTAAAAAATGTTGAAAACATTATTTATTTATTTATTCATTTATTTGTTTGAGATTCTGAGGAATCCCAATGAGCTTTTCCAAGGCCCTCCCTGACCGCAGTAGCAAATAGTTTTTTTTACAGAGCTGGTTTGCTTGTCTCAGCATCTGACCCTCCTCTTTTCACAGCACGGGCTTGGGACCGTCCACGGCAGAGTTTAAAAAATGTTGAAAACATTATTTATTTATTCATTTATTTGTTTGAGATCCTGAGGAATCCCAATGAGCTTTTCCAAGGCCCTCCCTGACCGTAGTAGCAAATAGTTTTTACAGAGCTGGTTTGCTTGTCCCAGCATCTGACCCTCCTCTTTTCACAGCACGGGCTTGGGACCGGCCACGGCAGAGTTAAAAAATGTTGAGAACATTATTTATTTATTTATTCATTTATTTGTTTGAGATCCTAAGGAATCCCAATGAGCTTTTCCAAGGCCCTCCCTGACCGCAGTAGCAAATAGTTTTTTTTACAGAGCTGGTTTGCTTGTCCCAGCATCTGACCCTCTTCTTTTCACAGCACGGGCTTGGGACCGGCCACGGCAGAGTTAAAAAAAAATGTTGAAAACATTATTTATTTATTCATTTATTTGTTTGAGATCCTGAGGAATCCCAATGAGCTTATCCAAGGCCCTCCCTGACCGCAGTAGCAAATAGTTTTTACAGAGCTGGTTTGCTTGTCCCAGCATCTGACCCTCCTCTATTCACAGCACGGGCTTGGGACCGGCCATGGCAGAGTTAAAAAATGTTGAAAACATTATTTATTTATTCATTTATTTGTTTGAGATCCTGAGGAATCCCAATGAGCTTTTCCAAGGCCCTCCCTGACCACAGTAGCAAATAGTTTTTACAGAGCTGGTTTCCTTGTCCCAGCATCTGACCCTCCTCTTTTCACAGCACGGGCTTGGGACCGGCCACGGCAGAGTTAAAAAATGTTGAAAACATTATTTATTTATTTATTAATTTTTTTGTTTGAGATCCTGAGGAATCCCAATGAGCTTTTCCAAGGCCTTCCCTGACCGCAGTAGCAAATAGTTTTTACAGAGCTGGTTTGCTTGTCCCAGCATCTGACCCTCCTCTTTTCACAGCACGGGCTTGGGACCGGCGACGGCAGAGTTAAAAAATGTTGAAAACATTATTTATTTATTTGATTGAGATCCTGAGGAATCCCAATGAGCTTTTCCAAGGCACTCCCTGACCTCAGTAGAAAATAGTTTTTACAGAGCTGGTTTGCTTGTCCCAGCATCTGACCCTCCTCTTTTCACAGCACGGGCTTGGGACCGGCCACGGCAGAGTTAAAAAAATGTTGAAAACATTATTTATTTATTCATTTATTTGTTTGAGATCCTGAGGAATCCCAATGAGCTTTTCCAAGGCCCTCCCTGACCGCAGTAGCAAATAGTTTTTACAGAGCTGGTTTGCTTGTCCCAACATCTGACCCTCCTCTTTTCACAGCACGGGCTTGGGACCGGCCACGGCAGAGTTAAAAAATGTTGAAAACATTATTTATTTATTTATTCATTTATTTGTTTGAGATTCTGAGGAATCCCAATGAGCTTTTCCAAGGCCTTCCCTTACCGCAGTAGCAAATATTTTTTTTACAGAGCTGGTTTGCTTGTCCCAGCATCTGACCCCCTTCTTATCACAGCACGGGCTTTGGACCGGCCACGGCAGAGTTAAAAAAATGTTGAAAACCTTATTTATTTATTCATTTATTTGTTTGAGATCCTGAGGAATCCCAATGAGCTTTTCCAAGGCCCTCCCTGACCGCAGTAGCAAATAGTTTTTACAGAGCTGGTTTGCTTGTCCCAGCATCTGACCCTCCTCTTTTCACAGCACGGGATTGGGACCGGCCATGGCAGAGTTAAAAAAATGTTGAAAACATTATTTATTTATTCATTTATTTGTTTGAGATCCTGAGGAATCCCAATGAGCTTTTCCAAGGCCCTCCCTGACCGCAGTAGCAAATAGTTTTTACAGAGCTGGTTTGCTTGTCCCAGCATCTGACCCTCCTCTATTCACAGCACGGGCTTGGGACCGGCCATGGCAGAGTTAAAAAAATGTTGAAAACATTATTTATTTATTCATTTATTTGTTTGAGATCCTGAGGAATCCCAATGAGCTTTTCCAAGGCCCTCCCTGACAGCAGTAGCAAATAGTTTTTACAGAGCTGGTTTGCTTGTCCCAGTATCTGACCCTCCTCTTTTCACAGCACGGGCTTGGGACCGGCCACGGCAGAGTTAAAAAAATGTTGAAAACATTATTTATTTATTTATTCATTTATTTGTTTGAGATCCTGAGGAATCCCAATGAGCTTTTCCAAGGCCCTCCCTGACTGCAGTATCAAATAGTTTTTACAGAGCTGGTTTGCTTATCCCAGCATCTGACCCTCCTCTTTTCACAGCACGGGCTTGGGACCGGCCACGGCAGAGTTAAAAAAATGTTGAAAACATTATTTATTCATTTATTTGTTTGAGATCCTGAGGAATCCCAATGAGCTTTTCCAAGGCCCTCCCTGACCGCAGTAGCAAATAGTTTTTACAGAGCTGGTTTGCTTGTCCCAGCATCTGACCCTCCTCTTTTCACAGCACGGGCTTGGGACCGGCCATGGCAGAGTTAAAAAAATGTTGAAAACATTATTTATTTATTTATTCATTTATTTGTTTGAGATCCTGAGGAATCCCAATGAGCTTTTCCAAGGCCCTCCCTGACTGCAGTATCAAATAGTTTTTACAGAGCTGGTTTGCTTATCCCAGCATCTGACCCTCCTCTTTTCACAGCACGGGCTTGGGACCGGCCACGGCAGAGTTAAAAAAATGTTGAAAACATTATTTATTTATTCATTTATTTGTTTGAGATCCTGAGGAATCCCAATGAGCTTTTCCAAGGCCCTCCCTGACCGCAGTAGCAAATAGTTTTTACAGAGCTGGTTTGCTTGTCCCAGCATCTGACCCTCCTCTATTCACAGCACGGGCTTGGGACCGGCCATGGCAGAGTTAAAAAATGTTGAAAACATTATTTATTTATTTAATAATTTATTTGTTTGAGATCCTGAGGAATCCCAATGAGCTTTTCCAAGGCCCTCCCTGACCGCAGTAGCAAATAGTTTTTACAGAGCTGGTTTGCTTGTCCCAGCATCTGACCCTCCTCTTTTCACAGCACGGGCTTGGGACCGGCCACGGCAGAGTTAAAAAAATGTTGAAAACATTATTTATTTATTCATTTATTTGTTTGAGATCATGAGGAATCCCAATGAGCTTTTACAAGGCCCTCCCTGACTGCACTAGCAAATAGTTTTTACAGAGCTGGATTGCTTGTCCCAGCATCTGACCCTCCTCTTTTCACAGCATGGGCTTGGGACTGTCCACGGCAGAGTTAAAAAATGTTGAAAACATTATTTATTTATTTATTCATTTATTTGTTTGAGATTCTGAGGAATCCCAATGAGCTTTTCCAAGGCCCTCCCTGACCGCAGTAGCAAAAAGTTTTTTTTACAGAGCTGGTTTGCTTGTCTCAGCATCTGACCCTCCTCTTTTCACAGCACGGGCTTGGGACCGTCCACGGCAGAGTTTAAAAAATGTTGAAAACATTATTTATTTATTCATTTATTTGTTTGAGATCCTGAGGAATCCCAATGAGCTTTTCCAAGGCCCTCCCTGACCGTAGTAGCAAATAGTTTTTACAGAGCTGGTTTGCTTGTCCCAGCATCTGACCCTCCTCTTTTCACAGCACGGGCTTGGGACCGGCCACGGCAGAGTTAAAAAATGTTGAGAACATTATTTATTTATTTATTCATTTATTTGTTTGAGATCCTAAGGAATCCCAATGAGCTTTTCCAAGGCCCTCCCTGACCGCAGTAGCAAATAGTTTTTTTTACAGAGCTGGTTTGCTTGTCCCAGCATCTGACCCTCTTCTTTTCACAGCACGGGCTTGGGACCGGCCACGGCAGAGTTAAAAAAAAATGTTGAAAACATTATTTATTTATTCATTTATTTGTTTGAGATCATGAGGAATCCCAATGAGCTTTTCCAAGGCCCTCCCTGACTGCACTAGCAAATAGTTTTTACAGAGCTGGTTTGCTTGTCCCAGCATCTGACCCTCCTCTTTTCACAGCACGGGCTTGGGACCAGCCACGGTAGAGTTAAAAAAATGTTGAAAACATTATTTATTTATTCATTTATTTGTTTGAGATCCTGAGGAATCCCAATGAGCTTTTCCAAGGCCCTCCCTGACCGCAGTAGCAAATCATTTTTACAGAGCTGGTTTGCTTGTCCCAACATCTGACCCTCCTCTTTTCACAGCACGGGCTTGGGACCAGCTACGGCAGAGTTAAAAAATGTTGAAAACATTATTTATTTATTTATTCATTTATTTGTTTGAGATTCTGAGGAATCCCAATGAGCTTTTCCAAGGCCCTCCCTGACCGCAGTAGCAAATAGTTTTTTTTACAGAGCTGGTTTGCTTGTCCCAGCATCTGACCCTCCTCTTTTCACAGCACGGGCTTGGGACCAGCCACGGTAGAGTTAAAAAAATGTTGAAAACATTATTTATTTATTCATTTATTTGTTTGAGATCCTGAGGAATCCCAATGAGCTTTTCCAAGGCCCTCCCTGACCGCAGTAGCAAATAATTTTTACAGAGCTGGTTTGCTTGTCCCAACATCTGACCCTCCTCTTTTCACAGCACGGGCTTGGGACCAGCCACGGCAGAGTTAAAAAATGTTGAAAACATTATTTATTTATTTATTCATTTATTTGTTTGAGATTCTGAGGAATCCCAATGAGCTTTTCCAAGGCCCTCCCTGACCGCAGTAGCAAATAGTTTTTTTTACAGAGCTGGTTTGCTTGTCCCAGCATCTGACCCTCTTCTTTTCACAGCACGGGCTTGGGACCGGCCATGGCAGAGTTAAAAAATGTTGAAAACATTATTTATTTATTCATTTATTTGTTTGAGATCCTGAGGAATCCCAATGAGCTTTTCCAAGGCCCTCCCTGACCGCAGTAGCAAGTAGTTTTTACAGAGCTGGTTTCCTTGTCCCAGCATCTGACCCTCCTCTTTTCACAGCACGGGCTTGGGACCGGCCACGGCAGAGTTAAAAAATGTTGAAAACATTATTTATTTATTTATTCATTTATTTGTTTGAGATCCTGAGGAATCCCAATGAGCTTTTCCAAGGCCCTCCCTGACTGCACTAGCAAATAGTTTTTACAGAGCTGGTTTGCTTGTCCCAGCATCTGACCCTCCTCTTTTCACAGCACGGGCTTGGGACCGGCCACGGCAGAGTTAAAAAATGTTGAAAACATTATTTATTTATTTATTCATTTATTTGTTTGAGATCCTGAGGAATCCCAATGAGCTTTTCCAAGGCCCTCCCTGACCGCAGTAGCAAATAGTTTTTACAGAGCTGGTTTGCTTGTCCCAGCATCTGACCCTCCTCTTTTCACAGCACGGGCTTGGGACCGGCCATGGCAGAGTTAAAAAAATGTTGAAAACATTATTTATTTATTCATTTATTTGTTTGAGATCCTGAGGAATCCCAATGAGCTTATCCAAGGCCCTCCCTGACCGCAGTAGCAAATAGTTTTTACAGAGCTGGTTTGCTTGTCCCAGCATCTGACCCTCCTCTATTCACAGCACGGGCTTGGGACCGGCCATGGCAGAGTTAAAAAATGTTGAAAACATTATTTATTTATTCATTTATTTGTTTGAGATCCTGAGGAATCCCAATGAGCTTTTCCAAGGCCCTCCCTGACCACAGTAGCAAATAGTTTTTACAGAGCTGGTTTCCTTGTCCCAGCATCTGACCCTCCTCTTTTCACAGCACGGGCTTGGGACCGGCCACGGCAGAGTTAAAAAATGTTGAAAACATTATTTATTTATTTATTAATTTATTTGTTTGAGATCCTGAGGAATCCCAATGAGCTTTTCCAAGGCCTTCCCTGACCGCAGTAGCAAATAGTTTTTACAGAGCTGGTTTGCTTGTCCCAGCATCTGACCCTCCTCTTTTCACAGCACGGGCTTGGGACCGGCGACGGCAGAGTTAAAAAATGTTGAAAACATTATTTATTTATTTGATTGAGATCCTGAGGAATCCCAATGAGCTTTTCCAAGGCACTCCCTGACCTCAGTAGAAAATAGTTTTTACAGAGCTGGTTTGCTTGTCCCAGCATCTGACCCTCCTCTTTTCACAGCACGGGCTTGGGACCGGCCACGGCAGAGTTAAAAAAATGTTGAAAACATTATTTATTTATTCATTTATTTGTTTGAGATCCTGAGGAATCCCAATGAGCTTTTCCAAGGCCCTCCCTGACCGCAGTAGCAAATAGTTTTTACAGAGCTGGTTTGCTTGTCCCAACATCTGACCCTCCTCTTTTCACAGCACGGGCTTGGGACCGGCCACGGCAGAGTTAAAAAATGTTGAAAACATTATTTATTTATTTATTCATTTATTTGTTTGAGATTCTGAGGAATCCCAATGAGCTTTTCCAAGGCCTTCCCTTACCGCAGTAGCAAATATTTTTTTTACAGAGCTGGTTTGCTTGTCCCAGCATCTGACCCCCTTCTTTTCACAGCACGGGCTTTGGACCGGCCACGGCAGAGTTAAAAAAATGTTGAAAACCTTATTTATTTATTCATTTATTCGTTTGAGATCCTGAGGAATCCCAATGAGCTTTTCCAAGGCCCTCCCTGACCGCAGTAGCAAATAGTTTTTACAGAGCTGGTTTGCTTGTCCCAGCATCTGACCCTCCTCTTTTCACAGCACGGGATTGGGACCGGCCATGGCAGAGTTAAAAAAATGTTGAAAACATTATTTATTTATTCATTTATTTGTTTGAGATCCTGAGGAATCCCAATGAGCTTTTCCAAGGCCCTCCCTGACCGCAGTAGCAAATAGTTTTTACAGAGCTGGTTAGCTTGTCCCAGCATCTGACCCTCCTCTATTCACAGCACGGGCTTGGGACCGGCCATGGCAGAGTTAAAAAATGTTGAAAACATTATTTATTTATTCATTTATTTGTTTGAGATCCTGAGGAATCCCAATGAGCTTTTCCAAGGCCCTCCCTGACCGCAGTAGCAAATAGTTTTTACAGAGCTGGTTTCCTTGTCCCAGTATCTGACCCTCCTCTTTTCACAGCACGGGCTTGGGACCGGCCACGGCAGAGTTAAAAAAATGTTGAAAACATTATTTATTTATTTATTCATTTATTTGTTTGAGATCCTGAGGAATCCCAATGAGCTTTTCCAAGGCCCTCCCTGACTGCAGTATCAAATAGTTTTTACAGAGCTGGTTTGCTTATCCCAGCATCTGACCCTCCTCTTTTCACAGCACGGGCTTGGGACCGGCCACGGCAGAGTTAAAAAAATGTTGAAAACATTATTTATTCATTTATTTGTTTGAGATCCTGAGGAATCCCAATGAGCTTTTCCAAGGCCCTCCCTGACCGCAGTAGCAAATAGTTTTTACAGAGCTGGTTTGCTTGTCCCAGCATCTGACCCTCCTCTTTTCACAGCACGGGCTTGGGACCGGCCATGGCAGAGTTAAAAAAATGTTGAAAACATTATTTATTTATTTATTCATTTATTTGTTTGAGATCCTGAGGAATCCCAATGAGCTTTTCCAAGGCCCTCCCTGACTGCAGTATCAAATAGTTTTTACAGAGCTGGTTTGCTTATCCCAGCATCTGACCCTCCTCTTTTCACAGCACGGGCTTGGGACCGGCCACGGCAGAGTTAAAAAAATGTTGAAAACATTATTTATTTATTCATTTATTTGTTTGAGATCCTGAGGAATCCCAATGAGCTTTTCCAAGGCCCTCCCTGACCGCAGTAGCAAATAGTTTTTACAGAGCTGGTTTGCTTGTCCCAGCATCTGACCCTCCTCTATTCACAGCACGGGCTTGGGACCGGCCATGGCAGAGTTAAAAAATGTTGAAAACATTATTTATTTATTTAATAATTTATTTGTTTGAGATCCTGAGGAATCCCAATGAGCTTTTCCAAGGCCCTCCCTGACCGCAGTAGCAAATAGTTTTTACAGAGCTGGTTTGCTTGTCCCAGCATCTGACCCTCCTCTTTTCACAGCACGGGCTTGGGACCGGCCACGGCAGAGTTAAAAAAATGTTGAAAACATTATTTATTTATTCATTTATTTGTTTGAGATCATGAGGAATCCCAATGAGCTTTTACAAGGCCCTCCCTGACTGCACTAGCAAATAGTTTTTACAGAGCTGGATTGCTTGTCCCAGCATCTGACCCTCCTCTTTTCACAGCATGGGCTTGGGACTGTCCACGGCAGAGTTAAAAAATGTTGAAAACATTATTTATTTATTTATTCATTTATTTGTTTGAGATTCTGAGGAATCCCAATGAGCTTTTCCAAGGCCCTCCCTGACCGCAGTAGCAAATAGTTTTTTTTACAGAGCTGGTTTGCTTGTCTCAGCATCTGACCCTCCTCTTTTCACAGCACGGGCTTGGGACCGTCCACGGCAGAGTTTAAAAAATGTTGAAAACATTATTTATTTATTCATTTATTTGTTTGAGATCCTGAGGAATCCCAATGAGCTTTTCCAAGGCCCTCCCTGACCGTAGTAGCAAATAGTTTTTACAGAGCTGGTTTGCTTGTCCCAGCATCTGACCCTCCTCTTTTCACAGCACGGGCTTGGGACCGGCCACGGCAGAGTTAAAAAATGTTGAGAACATTATTTATTTATTTATTCATTTATTTGTTTGAGATCCTAAGGAATCCCAATGAGCTTTTCCAAGGCCCTCCCTGACCGCAGTAGCAAATAGTTTTTTTTACAGAGCTGGTTTGCTTGTCCCAGCATCTGACCCTCTTCTTTTCACAGCACGGGCTTGGGACCGGCCACGGCAGAGTTAAAAAAAAATGTTGAAAACATTATTTATTTATTCATTTATTTGTTTGAGATCATGAGGAATCCCAATGAGCTTTTCCAAGGCCCTCCCTGACTGCACTAGCAAATAGTTTTTACAGAGCTGGTTTGCTTGTCCCAGCATCTGACCCTCCTCTTTTCACAGCACGGGCTTGGGACCAGCCACGGTA
This sequence comes from Pelophylax lessonae, assembly GCF_965119305.1. Taxonomy (NCBI): domain Eukaryota; kingdom Metazoa; phylum Chordata; class Amphibia; order Anura; family Ranidae; genus Pelophylax; species Pelophylax lessonae. The sequence goes on along the minus strand of NW_028120056.1, from coordinate 104,618 downwards.
GAGTTAAAAAATGTTGAAAACATTATTTATTTATTTATTCATTTATTTGTTTGAGATTCTGAGGAATCCCAATGAGCTTTTCCAAGGCCCTCCCTGACCGCAGTAGCAAATAGTTTTTTTTACAGAGCTGGTTTGCTTGTCCCAGCATCTGACCCTCCTCTTTTCACAGCACGGGCTTGGGACCAGCCACGGTAGAGTTAAAAAAATGTTGAAAACATTATTTATTTATTCATTTATTTGTTTGAGATCCTGAGGAATCCCAATTAGCTTTTCCAAGGCCCTCCCTGACCGCAGTAGCAAATAATTTTTACAGAGCTGGTTTGCTTGTCCCAACATCTGACCCTCCTCTTTTCACAGCACGGGCTTGGGACCAGCCACGGCAGAGTTAAAAAATGTTGAAAACATTATTTATTTATTTATTCATTTATTTGTTTGAGATTCTGAGGAATCCCAATGAGCTTTTCCAAGGCCCTCCCTGACCGCAGTAGCAAATAGTTTTTTTTACAGAGCTGGTTTGCTTGTCCCAGCATCTGACCCTCTTCTTTTCACAGCACGGGCTTGGGACCGGCCATGGCAGAGTTAAAAAATGTTGAAAACATTATTTATTTATTCATTTATTTGTTTGAGATCCTGAGGAATCCCAATGAGCTTTTCCAAGGCCCTCCCTGACCGCAGTAGCAAATAGTTTTTACAGAGCTGGTTTCCTTGTCCCAGCATCTGACCCTCCTCTTTTCACAGCACGGGCTTGGGACCGGCCACGGCAGAGTTAAAAAATGTTGAAAACATTATTTATTTATTTATTCATTTATTTGTTTGAGATCCTGAGGAATCCCAATGAGCTTTTCCAAGGCCCTCCCTGACTGCACTAGCAAATAGTTTTTACAGAGCTGGTTTGCTTGTCCCAGCATCTGACCCTCCTCTTTTCACAGCACGGGCTTGGGACCGGCCACGGCAGAGTTAAAAAATGTTGAAAACATTATTTATTTATTTATTCATTTATTTGTTTGAGATCCTGAGGAATCCCAATGAGCTTTTCCAAGGCCCTCCCTGACCGCAGTAGCAAATAGTTTTTACAGAGCTGGTTTGCTTGTCCCAGCATCTGACCCTCCTCTTTTCACAGCACGGGCTTGGGACCGGCCATGGCAGAGTTAAAAAAATGTTGAAAACATTATTTATTTATTCATTTATTTGTTTGAGATCCTGAGGAATCCCAATGAGCTTATCCAAGGCCCTCCCTGACCGCAGTAGCAAATAGTTTTTACAGAGCTGGTTTGCTTGTCCCAGCATCTGACCCTCCTCTATTCACAGCACGGGCTTGGGACCGGCCATGGCAGAGTTAAAAAATGTTGAAAACATTATTTATTTATTCATTTATTTGTTTGAGATCCTGAGGAATCCCAATGAGCTTTTCCAAGGCCCTCCCTGACCACAGTAGCAAATAGTTTTTACAGAGCTGGTTTCCTTGTCCCAGCATCTGACCCTCCTCTTTTCACAGCACGGGCTTGGGACCGGCCACGGCAGAGTTAAAAAATGTTGAAAACATTATTTATTTATTTATTAATTTATTTGTTTGAGATCCTGAGGAATCCCAATGAGCTTTTCCAAGGCCTTCCCTGACCGCAGTAGCAAATAGTTTTTACAGAGCTGGTTTGCTTGTCCCAGCATCTGACCCTCCTCTTTTCACAGCACGGGCTTGGGACCGGCGACGGCAGAGTTAAAAAATGTTGAAAACATTATTTATTTATTTGATTGAGATCCTGAGGAATCCCAATGAGCTTTTCCAAGGCACTCCCTGACCTCAGTAGAAAATAGTTTTTACAGAGCTGGATTGCTTGTCCCAGCATCTGACCCTCCTCTTTTCACAGCACGGGCTTGGGACCAGCCACGGCAGAGTTAAAAAAATGTTGAAAACATTATTTATTTATTCATTTATTTGTTTGAGATCCTGAGGAATCCCAATGAGCTTTTCCAAGGCCCTCCCTGACCGCAGTAGCAAATAGTTTTTACAGAGCTGGTTTGCTTGTCCCAACATCTGACCCTCCTCTTTTCACAGCACGGGCTTGGGACCGGCCACGGCAGAGTTAAAAAATGTTGAAAACATTATTTATTTATTTATTCATTTATTTGTTTGAGATTCTGAGGAATCCCAATGAGCTTTTCCAAGGCCTTCCCTTACCGCAGTAGCAAATATTTTTTTTACAGAGCTGGTTTGCTTGTCCCAGCATCTGACCCCCTTCTTTTCACAGCACGGGCTTTGGACCGGCCACGGCAGAGTTAAAAAAATGTTGAAAACCTTATTTATTTATTCATTTATTCGTTTGAGATCCTGAGGAATCCCAATGAGCTTTTCCAAGGCCCTCCCTGACCGCAGTAGCAAATAGTTTTTACAGAGCTGGTTTGCTTGTCCCAGCATCTGACCCTCCTCTTTTCACAGCACGGGATTGGGACCGGCCATGGCAGAGTTAAAAAAATGTTGAAAACATTATTTATTTATTCATTTATTTGTTTGAGATCCTGAGGAATCCCAATGAGCTTTTCCAAGGCCCTCCCTGACCGCAGTAGCAAATAGTTTTTACAGAGCTGGTTAGCTTGTCCCAGCATCTGACCCTCCTCTATTCACAGCACGGGCTTGGGACCGGCCATGGCAGAGTTAAAAAATGTTGAAAACATTATTTATTTATTCATTTATTTGTTTGAGATCCTGAGGAATCCCAATGAGCTTTTCCAAGGCCCTCCCTGACCGCAGTAGCAAATAGTTTTTACAGAGCTGGTTTCCTTGTCCCAGCATCTGACCCTCCTCTTTTCACAGCACGGGCTTGGGACCGGCCACGGCAGAGTTAAAAAAATGTTGAAAACATTATTTATTTATTTAATAATTTATTTGTTTGAGATCCTGAGGAATCCCAATGAGCTTTTCCAAGGCACTCCCTGACCGCAGTAGCAAATAGTTTTTACAGAGCTGGTTTGCTTGTCCCAGCATCTGACCCTCCTCTTTTCAAAGCACGGGCTTGGGACCGGCCACGGCAGAGTTAAAAAAATGTTGAAAACATTATTTATTTATTCATTTAATTGTTTGAGATCCTGAGGAATCCCAATGAGCTTTTCCAAGGCCCTCCCTGACCGCAGTAGCAAATCGTTTTTACAGAGCTGGTTTGCTTGTCCCAACATCTGACCCTCCTCTTTTCACAGCACGGGCTTGGGACCGGCCACGGCAGAGTTAAAAAATGTTGAAAACATTATTTATTTATTTATTCATTCATTTATTTGTTTGAGATTCTGAGGAATCCCAATGAGCTTTTCCAAGGCCCTCCCTGACCGCAGTAGCAAATAGTTTTTTTTACAGAGCTGGTTTGCTTGTCCCAACATCTGACCCTCCTCTTTTCACAGCACGGGCTTGGGACCGGCCACGGCAGAGTTAAAAAATGTTGAAAACATTATTTATTTATTTATTCATTTATTTGTTTGAGATTCTGAGGAATCCCAATGAGCTTTTCCAAGGCCTTCCCTTACCGCAGTAGCAAATATTTTTTTTACAGAGCTGGTTTGCTTGTCCCAGCATCTGACCCCCTTCTTTTCACAGCACGGGCTTTGGACCGGCCACGGCAGAGTTAAAAAAATGTTGAAAACCTTATTTATTTATTCATTTATTTGTTTGAGATCCTGAGGAATCCCAATGAGCTTTTCCAAGGCCCTCCCTGACCGCAGTAGCAAATAGTTTTTACAGAGCTGGTTTGCTTGTCCCAGCATCTGACCCTCCTCTTTTCACAGCACGGGATTGGGACCGGCCATGGCAGAGTTAAAAAAATGTTGAAAACATTATTTATTTATTCATTTATTTGTTTGAGATCCTGAGGAATCCCAATGAGCTTTTCCAAGGCCCTCCCTGACCGCAGTAGCAAATAGTTTTTACAGAGCTGGTTAGCTTGTCCCAGCATCTGACCCTCCTCTATTCACAGCACGGGCTTGGGACCGGCCATGGCAGAGTTAAAAAATGTTGAAAACATTATTTATTTATTCATTTATTTGTTTGAGATCCTGAGGAATCCCAATGAGCTTTTCCAAGGCCCTCCCTGACCGCAGTAGCAAATAGTTTTTACAGAGCTGGTTTCCTTGTCCCAGCATCTGACCCTCCTCTTTTCACAGCACGGGCTTGGGACCGGCCACGGCAGAGTTAAAAAAATGTTGAAAACATTATTTATTTATTTAATAATTTATTTGTTTGAGATCCTGAGGAATCCCAATGAGCTTTTCCAAGGCACTCCCTGACCGCAGTAGCAAATAGTTTTTACAGAGCTGGTTTGCTTGTCCCAGCATCTGACCCTCCTCTTTTCAAAGCACGGGCTTGGGACCGGCCACGGCAGAGTTAAAAAAATGTTGAAAACATTATTTATTTATTCATTTAATTGTTTGAGATCCTGAGGAATCCCAATGAGCTTTTCCAAGGCCCTCCCTGACCGCAGTAGCAAATCGTTTTTACAGAGCTGGTTTGCTTGTCCCAACATCTGACCCTCCTCTTTTCACAGCACGGGCTTGGGACCGGCCACGGCAGAGTTAAAAAATGTTGAAAACATTATTTATTTATTTATTCATTCATTTATTTGTTTGAGATTCTGAGGAATCCCAATGAGCTTTTCCAAGGCCCTCCCTGACCGCAGTAGCAAATAGTTTTTTTTACAGAGCTGGTTTGCTTGTCCCAACATCTGACCCTCCTCTTTTCACAGCACGGGCTTGGGACCGGCCACGGCAGAGTTAAAAAATGTTGAAAACATTATTTATTTATTTATTCATTTATTTGTTTGAGATTCTGAGGAATCCCAATGAGCTTTTCCAAGGCCTTCCCTTACCGCAGTAGCAAATATTTTTTTTACAGAGCTGGTTTGCTTGTCCCAGCATCTGACCCCCTTCTTTTCACAGCACGGGCTTTGGACCGGCCACGGCAGAGTTAAAAAAATGTTGAAAACCTTATTTATTTATTCATTTATTTGTTTGAGATCCTGAGGAATCCCAATGAGCTTTTCCAAGGCCCTCCCTGACCGCAGTAGCAAATAGTTTTTACAGAGCTGGTTTGCTTGTCCCAGCATCTGACCCTCCTCTTTTCACAGCACGGGATTGGGACCGGCCATGGCAGAGTTAAAAAAATGTTGAAAACATTATTTATTTATTCATTTATTTGTTTGAGATCCTGAGGAATCCCAATGAGCTTTTCCAAGGCCCTCCCTGACCGCAGTAGCAAATAGTTTTTACAGAGCTGGTTTGCTTGTCCCAGCATCTGACCCTCCTCTATTCACAGCACGGGCTTGGGACCGGCCATGGCAGAGTTAAAAAATGTTGAAAACATTATTTATTTATTCATTTATTTGTTTGAGATCCTGAGGAATCCCAATGAGCTTTTCCAAGGCCCTCCCTGACCGCAGTAGCAAATAGTTTTTACAGAGCTGGTTTCCTTGTCCCAGCATCTGACCCTCCTCTTTTCACAGCACGGGCTTGGGACCGGCCACGGCAGAGTTAAAAAAATGTTGAAAACATTATTTATTTATTTAATAATTTATTTGTTTGAGATCCTGAGGAATCCCAATGAGCTTTTCCAAGGCACTCCCTGACCGCAGTAGCAAATAGTTTTTACAGAGCTGGTTTGCTTGTCCCAGCATCTGACCCTCCTCTTTTCAAAGCACGGGCTTGGGACCGGCCACGGCAGAGTTAAAAAAATGTTGAAAACATTATTTATTTATTCATTTAATTGTTTGAGATCCTGAGGAATCCCAATGAGCTTTTCCAAGGCCCTCCCTGACCGCAGTAGCAAATCGTTTTTACAGAGCTGGTTTGCTTGTCCCAACATCTGACCCTCCTCTTTTCACAGCACGGGCTTGGGACCGGCCACGGCAGAGTTAAAAAATGTTGAAAACATTATTTATTTATTTATTCATTCATTTATTTGTTTGAGATTCTGAGGAATCCCAATGAGCTTTTCCAAGGCCCTCCCTGACCGCAGTAGCAAATAGTTTTTTTTACAGAGCTGGTTTGCTTGTCCCAGCATCTGACCCTCTTCTTTTCACAGCACGGGCTTGGGACCGGACACGGCAGAGTTAAAAAAATGTTGAAAACATTATTTATTTATTCATTTATTTGTTTGAGATCCTGAGGAATCCCAATGAGCTTTTCCAAGGCCCTCCCTTACTGCAGTATCAAATAATTTTTACAGAGCTGGTTTGCTTGTCCCAGCATCTGACCCTCCTCTTTTCACAGCACGGGCTTGGGACCGGCCACGGCAGAGTTAAAAAAATGTTGAAAACATTATTTATTCATTTATTTGTTTGAGATCCTGAGGAATCCCAATGAGCTTTTCCAAGGCCCTCCCTGACCGCAGTAGCAAATAGTTTTTACAGAGCTGGTTTGCTTGTCCCAGCATCTGACCCTCCTCTATTCACAGCACGGGCTTGGGACCGGCCATGGCAGAGTTAAAAAATGTTGAAAACATTATTTATTTATTCATTTATTTGTTTGAGATCCTGAGGAATCCCAATGAGCTTTTCCAAGGCCCTCCCTGACCGCAGTAGCAAATAGTTTTTACAGAGCTGGTTTGCTTGTCCCAGTATCTGACCCTCCTCTTTTCACAGCACGGGCTTGGGACCGGCCACGGCAGAGTTAAAAAAATGTTGAAAACATTATTTATTTATTTATTCATTTATTTGTTTGAGATCCTGAGGAATCCCAATGAGCTTTTCCAAGGCCCTCCCTGACTGCAGTATCAAATAGTTTTTACAGAGCTGGTTTGCTTATCCCAGCATCTGACCCTCCTCTTTTCACAGCACGGGCTTGGGACCGGCCACGGCAGAGTTAAAAAAATGTTGAAAACATTATTTATTCATTTATTTGTTTGAGATCCTGAGGAATCCCAATGAGCTTTTCCAAGGCCCTCCCTGACCGCAGTAGCAAATAGTTTTTACAGAGCTGGTTTGCTTGTCCCAGCATCTGACCCTCCTCTTTTCACAGCACGGGCTTGGGACCGGCCATGGCAGAGTTAAAAAAATGTTGAAAACATTATTTATTTATTTATTCATTTATTTGTTTGAGATCCTGAGGAATCCCAATGAGCTTTTCCAAGGCCCTCCCTGACTGCAGTATCAAATAGTTTTTACAGAGCTGGTTTGCTTATCCCAGCATCTGACCCTCCTCTTTTCACAGCACGGGCTTGGGACCGGCCACGGCAGAGTTAAAAAAATGTTGAAAACATTATTTATTTATTCATTTATTTGTTTGAGATCCTGAGGAATCCCAATGAGCTTTTCCAAGGCCCTCCCTGACCGCAGTAGCAAATAGTTTTTACAGAGCTGGTTTGCTTGTCCCAGCATCTGACCCTCCTCTATTCACAGCACGGGCTTGGGACCGGCCATGGCAGAGTTAAAAAATGTTGAAAACATTATTTATTTATTTAATAATTTATTTGTTTGAGATCCTGAGGAATCCCAATGAGCTTTTCCAAGGCCCTCCCTGACCGCAGTAGCAAATAGTTTTTACAGAGCTGGTTTGCTTGTCCCAGCATCTGACCCTCCTCTTTTCACAGCACGGGCTTGGGACCGGCCACGGCAGAGTTAAAAAAATGTTGAAAACATTATTTATTTATTCATTTATTTGTTTGAGATCATGAGGAATCCCAATGAGCTTTTACAAGGCCCTCCCTGACTGCACTAGCAAATAGTTTTTACAGAGCTGGATTGCTTGTCCCAGCATCTGACCCTCCTCTTTTCACAGCATGGGCTTGGGACTGTCCACGGCAGAGTTAAAAAATGTTGAAAACATTATTTATTTATTTATTCATTTATTTGTTTGAGATTCTGAGGAATCCCAATGAGCTTTTCCAAGGCCCTCCCTGACCGCAGTAGCAAATAGTTTTTTTTACAGAGCTGGTTTGCTTGTCTCAGCATCTGACCCTCCTCTTTTCACAGCACGGGCTTGGGACCGTCCACGGCAGAGTTTAAAAAATGTTGAAAACATTATTTATTTATTCATTTATTTGTTTGAGATCCTGAGGAATCCCAATGAGCTTTTCCAAGGCCCTCCCTGACCGTAGTAGCAAATAGTTTTTACAGAGCTGGTTTGCTTGTCCCAGCATCTGACCCTCCTCTTTTCACAGCACGGGCTTGGGACCGGCCACGGCAGAGTTAAAAAATGTTGAGAACATTATTTATTTATTTATTCATTTATTTGTTTGAGATCCTAAGGAATCCCAATGAGCTTTTCCAAGGCCCTCCCTGACCGCAGTAGCAAATAGTTTTTTTTACAGAGCTGGTTTGCTTGTCCCAGCATCTGACCCTCTTCTTTTCACAGCACGGGCTTGGGACCGGCCACGGCAGAGTTAAAAAAAAATGTTGAAAACATTATTTATTTATTCATTTATTTGTTTGAGATCATGAGGAATCCCAATGAGCTTTTCCAAGGCCCTCCCTGACTGCACTAGCAAATAGTTTTTACAGAGCTGGTTTGCTTGTCCCAGCATCTGACCCTCCTCTTTTCACAGCACGGGCTTGGGACCAGCCACGGTAGAGTTAAAAAATGTTGAAAACATTATTTATTTATTCATTTATTTGTTTGAGATTCTGAGGAATCCCAATGAGCTTTTCCAAGGCCCTCCCTGACCGCAGTAGCAAATAGTTTTTTTTACAGAGCTGGTTTGCTTGTCCCAGCATCTGACCCTCCTCTTTTCACAGCACGGGCTTGGGACCAGCCACGGTAGAGTTAAAAAAATGTTGAAAACATTATTTATTTATTCATTTATTTGTTTGAGATCCTGAGGAATCCCAATTAGCTTTTCCAAGGCCCTCCCTGACCGCAGTAGCAAATAATTTTTACAGAGCTGGTTTGCTTGTCCCAACATCTGACCCTCCTCTTTTCACAGCACGGGCTTGGGACCAGCCACGGCAGAGTTAAAAAATGTTGAAAACATTATTTATTTATTTATTCATTTATTTGTTTGAGATTCTGAGGAATCCCAATGAGCTTTTCCAAGGCCCTCCCTGACCGCAGTAGCAAATAGTTTTTTTTACAGAGCTGGTTTGCTTGTCCCAGCATCTGACCCTCTTCTTTTCACAGCACGGGCTTGGGACCGGCCATGGCAGAGTTAAAAAATGTTGAAAACATTATTTATTTATTCATTTATTTGTTTGAGATCCTGAGGAATCCCAATGAGCTTTTCCAAGGCCCTCCCTGACCGCAGTAGCAAATAGTTTTTACAGAGCTGGTTTCCTTGTCCCAGCATCTGACCCTCCTCTTTTCACAGCACGGGCTTGGGACCGGCCACGGCAGAGTTAAAAAATGTTGAAAACATTATTTATTTATTTATTCATTTATTTGTTTGAGATCCTGAGGAATCCCAATGAGCTTTTCCAAGGCCCTCCCTGACTGCACTAGCAAATAGTTTTTACAGAGCTGGTTTGCTTGTCCCAGCATCTGACCCTCCTCTTTTCACAGCACGGGCTTGGGACCGGCCACGGCAGAGTTAAAAAATGTTGAAAACATTATTTATTTATTTATTCATTTATTTGTTTGAGATCCTGAGGAATCCCAATGAGCTTTTCCAAGGCCCTCCCTGACCGCAGTAGCAAATAGTTTTTACAGAGCTGGTTTGCTTGTCCCAGCATCTGACCCTCCTCTTTTCACAGCACGGGCTTGGGACCGGCCATGGCAGAGTTAAAAAAATGTTGAAAACATTATTTATTTATTCATTTATTTGTTTGAGATCCTGAGGAATCCCAATGAGCTTATCCAAGGCCCTCCCTGACCGCAGTAGCAAATAGTTTTTACAGAGCTGGTTTGCTTGTCCCAGCATCTGACCCTCCTCTATTCACAGCACGGGCTTGGGACCGGCCATGGCAGAGTTAAAAAATGTTGAAAACATTATTTATTTATTCATTTATTTGTTTGAGATCCTGAGGAATCCCAATGAGCTTTTCCAAGGCCCTCCCTGACCACAGTAGCAAATAGTTTTTACAGAGCTGGTTTCCTTGTCCCAGCATCTGACCCTCCTCTTTTCACAGCACGGGCTTGGGACCGGCCACGGCAGAGTTAAAAAATGTTGAAAACATTATTTATTTATTTATTAATTTATTTGTTTGAGATCCTGAGGAATCCCAATGAGCTTTTCCAAGGCCTTCCCTGACCGCAGTAGCAAATAGTTTTTACAGAGCTGGTTTGCTTGTCCCAGCATCTGACCCTCCTCTTTTCACAGCACGGGCTTGGGACCGGCGACGGCAGAGTTAAAAAATGTTGAAAACATTATTTATTTATTTGATTGAGATCCTGAGGAATCCCAATGAGCTTTTCCAAGGCACTCCCTGACCTCAGTAGAAAATAGTTTTTACAGAGCTGGATTGCTTGTCCCAGCATCTGACCCTCCTCTTTTCACAGCACGGGCTTGGGACCAGCCACGGCAGAGTTAAAAAAATGTTGAAAACATTATTTATTTATTCATTTATTTGTTTGAGATCCTGAGGAATCCCAATGAGCTTTTCCAAGGCCCTCCCTGACCGCAGTAGCAAATAGTTTTTACAGAGCTGGTTTGCTTGTCCCAACATCTGACCCTCCTCTTTTCACAGCACGGGCTTGGGACCGGCCACGGCAGAGTTAAAAAATGTTGAAAACATTATTTATTTATTTATTCATTTATTTGTTTGAGATTCTGAGGAATCCCAATGAGCTTTTCCAAGGCCTTCCCTTACCGCAGTAGCAAATATTTTTTTTACAGAGCTGGTTTGCTTGTCCCAGCATCTGACCCCCTTCTTTTCACAGCACGGGCTTTGGACCGGCCACGGCAGAGTTAAAAAAATGTTGAAAACCTTATTTATTTATTCATTTATTCGTTTGAGATCCTGAGGAATCCCAATGAGCTTTTCCAAGGCCCTCCCTGACCGCAGTAGCAAATAGTTTTTACAGAGCTGGTTTGCTTGTCCCAGCATCTGACCCTCCTCTTTTCACAGCACGGGATTGGGACCGGCCATGGCAGAGTTAAAAAAATGTTGAAAACATTATTTATTTATTCATTTATTTGTTTGAGATCCTGAGGAATCCCAATGAGCTTTTCCAAGGCCCTCCCTGACCGCAGTAGCAAATAGTTTTTACAGAGCTGGTTAGCTTGTCCCAGCATCTGACCCTCCTCTATTCACAGCACGGGCTTGGGACCGGCCATGGCAGAGTTAAAAAATGTTGAAAACATTATTTATTTATTCATTTATTTGTTTGAGATCCTGAGGAATCCCAATGAGCTTTTCCAAGGCCCTCCCTGACCGCAGTAGCAAATAGTTTTTACAGAGCTGGTTTCCTTGTCCCAGCATCTGACCCTCCTCTTTTCACAGCACGGGCTTGGGACCGGCCACGGCAGAGTTAAAAAAATGTTGAAAACATTATTTATTTATTTAATAATTTATTTGTTTGAGATCCTGAGGAATCCCAATGAGCTTTTCCAAGGCACTCCCTGACCGCAGTAGCAAATAGTTTTTACAGAGCTGGTTTGCTTGTCCCAGCATCTGACCCTCCTCTTTTCAAAGCACGGGCTTGGGACCGGCCACGGCAGAGTTAAAAAAATGTTGAAAACATTATTTATTTATTCATTTAATTGTTTGAGATCCTGAGGAATCCCAATGAGCTTTTCCAAGGCCCTCCCTGACCGCAGTAGCAAATCGTTTTTACAGAGCTGGTTTGCTTGTCCCAACATCTGACCCTCCTCTTTTCACAGCACGGGCTTGGGACCGGCCACGGCAGAGTTAAAAAATGTTGAAAACATTATTTATTTATTTATTCATTCATTTATTTGTTTGAGATTCTGAGGAATCCCAATGAGCTTTTCCAAGGCCCTCCCTGACCGCAGTAGCAAATAGTTTTTTTTACAGAGCTGGTTTGCTTGTCCCAACATCTGACCCTCCTCTTTTCACAGCACGGGCTTGGGACCGGCCACGGCAGAGTTAAAAAATGTTGAAAACATTATTTATTTATTTATTCATTTATTTGTTTGAGATTCTGAGGAATCCCAATGAGCTTTTCCAAGGCCTTCCCTTACCGCAGTAGCAAATATTTTTTTTACAGAGCTGGTTTGCTTGTCCCAGCATCTGACCCCCTTCTTTTCACAGCACGGGCTTTGGACCGGCCACGGCAGAGTTAAAAAAATGTTGAAAACCTTATTTATTTATTCATTTATTTGTTTGAGATCCTGAGGAATCCCAATGAGCTTTTCCAAGGCCCTCCCTGACCGCAGTAGCAAATAGTTTTTACAGAGCTGGTTTGCTTGTCCCAGCATCTGACCCTCCTCTTTTCACAGCACGGGATTGGGACCGGCCATGGCAGAGTTAAAAAAATGTTGAAAACATTATTTATTTATTCATTTATTTGTTTGAGATCCTGAGGAATCCCAATGAGCTTTTCCAAGGCCCTCCCTGACCGCAGTAGCAAATAGTTTTTACAGAGCTGGTTAGCTTGTCCCAGCATCTGACCCTCCTCTATTCACAGCACGGGCTTGGGACCGGCCATGGCAGAGTTAAAAAATGTTGAAAACATTATTTATTTATTCATTTATTTGTTTGAGATCCTGAGGAATCCCAATGAGCTTTTCCAAGGCCCTCCCTGACCGCAGTAGCAAATAGTTTTTACAGAGCTGGTTTCCTTGTCCCAGCATCTGACCCTCCTCTTTTCACAGCACGGGCTTGGGACCGGCCACGGCAGAGTTAAAAAAATGTTGAAAACATTATTTATTTATTTAATAATTTATTTGTTTGAGATCCTGAGGAATCCCAATGAGCTTTTCCAAGGCACTCCCTGACCGCAGTAGCAAATAGTTTTTACAGAGCTGGTTTGCTTGTCCCAGCATCTGACCCTCCTCTTTTCAAAGCACGGGCTTGGGACCGGCCACGGCAGAGTTAAAAAAATGTTGAAAACATTATTTATTTATTCATTTAATTGTTTGAGATCCTGAGGAATCCCAATGAGCTTTTCCAAGGCCCTCCCTGACCGCAGTAGCAAATCGTTTTTACAGAGCTGGTTTGCTTGTCCCAACATCTGACCCTCCTCTTTTCACAGCACGGGCTTGGGACCGGCCACGGCAGAGTTAAAAAATGTTGAAAACATTATTTATTTATTTATTCATTCATTTATTTGTTTGAGATTCTGAGGAATCCCAATGAGCTTTTCCAAGGCCCTCCCTGACCGCAGTAGCAAATAGTTTTTTTTACAGAGCTGGTTTGCTTGTCCCAACATCTGACCCTCCTCTTTTCACAGCACGGGCTTGGGACCGGCCACGGCAGAGTTAAAAAATGTTGAAAACATTATTTATTTATTTATTCATTTATTTGTTTGAGATTCTGAGGAATCCCAATGAGCTTTTCCAAGGCCTTCCCTTACCGCAGTAGCAAATATTTTTTTTACAGAGCTGGTTTGCTTGTCCCAGCATCTGACCCCCTTCTTTTCACAGCACGGGCTTTGGACCGGCCACGGCAGAGTTAAAAAAATGTTGAAAACCTTATTTATTTATTCATTTATTTGTTTGAGATCCTGAGGAATCCCAATGAGCTTTTCCAAGGCCCTCCCTGACCGCAGTAGCAAATAGTTTTTACAGAGCTGGTTTGCTTGTCCCAGCATCTGACCCTCCTCTTTTCACAGCACGGGATTGGGACCGGCCATGGCAGAGTTAAAAAAATGTTGAAAACATTATTTATTTATTCATTTATTTGTTTGAGATCCTGAGGAATCCCAATGAGCTTTTCCAAGGCCCTCCCTGACCGCAGTAGCAAATAGTTTTTACAGAGCTGGTTTGCTTGTCCCAGCATCTGACCCTCCTCTATTCACAGCACGGGCTTGGGACCGGCCATGGCAGAGTTAAAAAATGTTGAAAACATTATTTATTTATTCATTTATTTGTTTGAGATCCTGAGGAATCCCAATGAGCTTTTCCAAGGCCCTCCCTGACCGCAGTAGCAAATAGTTTTTACAGAGCTGGTTTCCTTGTCCCAGCATCTGACCCTCCTCTTTTCACAGCACGGGCTTGGGACCGGCCACGGCAGAGTTAAAAAAATGTTGAAAACATTATTTATTTATTTAATAATTTATTTGTTTGAGATCCTGAGGAATCCCAATGAGCTTTTCCAAGGCACTCCCTGACCGCAGTAGCAAATAGTTTTTACAGAGCTGGTTTGCTTGTCCCAGCATCTGACCCTCCTCTTTTCAAAGCACGGGCTTGGGACCGGCCACGGCAGAGTTAAAAAAATGTTGAAAACATTATTTATTTATTCATTTAATTGTTTGAGATCCTGAGGAATCCCAATGAGCTTTTCCAAGGCCCTCCCTGACCGCAGTAGCAAATCGTTTTTACAGAGCTGGTTTGCTTGTCCCAACATCTGACCCTCCTCTTTTCACAGCACGGGCTTGGGACCGGCCACGGCAGAGTTAAAAAATGTTGAAAACATTATTTATTTATTTATTCATTCATTTATTTGTTTGAGATTCTGAGGAATCCCAATGAGCTTTTCCAAGGCCCTCCCTGACCGCAGTAGCAAATAGTTTTTTTTACAGAGCTGGTTTGCTTGTCCCAGCATCTGACCCTCTTCTTTTCACAGCACGGGCTTGGGACCGGACACGGCAGAGTTAAAAAAATGTTGAAAACATTATTTATTTATTCATTTATTTGTTTGAGATCCTGAGGAATCCCAATGAGCTTTTCCAAGGCCCTCCCTTACTGCAGTATCAAATAATTTTTACAGAGCTGGTTTGCTTGTCCCAGCATCTGACCCTCCTCTTTTCACAGCACGGGCTTGGGACCGGCCACGGCAGAGTTAAAAAAATGTTGAAAACATTATTTATTCATTTATTTGTTTGAGATCCTGAGGAATCCCAATGAGCTTTTCCAAGGCCCTCCCTGACCGCAGTAGCAAATAGTTTTTACAGAGCTGGTTTGCTTGTCCCAGCATCTGACCCTCCTCTATTCACAGCACGGGCTTGGGACCGGCCATGGCAGAGTTAAAAAATGTTGAAAACATTATTTATTTATTCATTTGTTTGAGATCCTGAGGAATCCCAATGAGCTTTTCCAAGGCCCTCCCTGACCGCAGTAGCAAATAGTTTTTACAGAGCTGGTTTGCTTGTCCCAGTATCTGACCCTCCTCTTTTCACAGCACGGGCTTGGGACCGGCCACGGCAGAGTTAAAAAAATGTTGAAAACATTATTTATTTATTTATTCATTTATTTGTTTGAGATCCTGAGGAATCCCAATGAGCTTTTCCAAGGCCCTCCCTGACTGCAGTATCAAATAGTTTTTACAGAGCTGGTTTGCTTATCCCAGCATCTGACCCTCCTCTTTTCACAGCACGGGCTTGGGACCGGCCACGGCAGAGTTAAAAAAATGTTGAAAACATTATTTATTCATTTATTTGTTTGAGATCCTGAGGAATCCCAATGAGCTTTTCCAAGGCCCTCCCTGACCGCAGTAGCAAATAGTTTTTACAGAGCTGGTTTGCTTGTCCCAGCATCTGACCCTCCTCTTTTCACAGCACGGGCTTGGGACCGGCCATGGCAGAGTTAAAAAAATGTTGAAAACATTATTTATTTATTTATTCATTTATTTGTTTGAGATCCTGAGGAATCCCAATGAGCTTTTCCAAGGCCCTCCCTGACTGCAGTATCAAATAGTTTTTACAGAGCTGGTTTGCTTATCCCAGCATCTGACCCTCCTCTTTTCACAGCACGGGCTTGGGACCGGCCACGGCAGAGTTAAAAAAATGTTGAAAACATTATTTATTTATTCATTTATTTGTTTGAGATCCTGAGGAATCCCAATGAGCTTTTCCAAGGCCCTCCCTGACCGCAGTAGCAAATAGTTTTTACAGGGCTGGTTTGCTTGTCCCAGCATCTGACCCTCCTCTATTCACAGCACGGGCTTGGGACCGGCCATGGCAGAGTTAAAAAATGTTGAAAACATTATTTATTTATTTAATAATTTATTTGTTTGAGATCCTGAGGAATCCCAATGAGCTTTTCCAAGGCCCTCCCTGACCGCAGTAGCAAATAGTTTTTACAGAGCTGGTTTGCTTGTCCCAGCATCTGACCCTCCTCTTTTCACAGCACGGGCTTGGGACCGGCCACGGCAGAGTTAAAAAAATGTTGAAAACATTATTTATTTATTCATTTATTTGTTTGAGATCATGAGGAATCCCAATGAGCTTTTACAAGGCCCTCCCTGACTGCACTAGCAAATAGTTTTTACAGAGCTGGATTGCTTGTCCCAGCATCTGACCCTCCTCTTTTCACAGCATGGGCTTGGGACTGTCCACGGCAGAGTTAAAAAATGTTGAAAACATTATTTATTTATTTATTCATTTATTTGTTTGAGATTCTGAGGAATCCCAATGAGCTTTTCCAAGGCCCTCCCTGACCGCAGTAGCAAATAGTTTTTTTTACAGAGCTGGTTTGCTTGTCTCAGCATCTGATCCTCCTCTTTTCACAGCACGGGCTTGGGACCGTCCACGGCAGAGTTTAAAAAATGTTGAAAACATTATTTATTTATTCATTTATTTGTTTGAGATCCTGAGGAATCCCAATGAGCTTTTCCAAGGCCCTCCCTGACCGTAGTAGCAAATAGTTTTTACAGAGCTGGTTTGCTTGTCCCAGCATCTGACCCTCCTCTTTTCACAGCACGGGCTTGGGACCGGCCACGGCAGAGTTAAAAAATGTTGAGAACATTATTTATTTATTTATTCATTTATTTGTTTGAGATCCTAAGGAATCCCAATGAGCTTTTCCAAGGCCCTCCCTGACCGCAGTAGCAAATAGTTTTTTTTACAGAGCTGGTTTGCTTGTCCCAGCATCTGACCCTCTTCTTTTCACAGCACGGGCTTGGGACCGGCCACGGCAGAGTTAAAAAAAAATGTTGAAAACATTATTTATTTATTCATTTATTTGTTTGAGATCCTGAGGAATCCCAATGAGCTTTTCCAAGGCCCTCCCTGACCGCAGTAGCAAATCATTTTTACAGAGCTGGTTTGCTTGTCCCAACATCTGACCTTCCTCTTTTCACAGCACGGGCTTGGGACCAGCTACGGCAGAGTTAAAAAATGTTGAAAACATTATTTATTTATTTATTCATTTATTTGTTTGAGATTCTGAGGAATCCCAATGAGCTTTTCCAAGGCCCTCCCTGACCGCAGTAGCAAATAGTTTTTTTTACAGAGCTGGTTTGCTTGTCCCAGCATCTGACCCTCCTCTTTTCACAGCACGGGCTTGGGACCAGCCACGGTAGAGTTAAAAAAATGTTGAAAACATTATTTATTTATTCATTTATTTGTTTGAGATCCTGAGGAATCCCAATGAGCTTTTCCAAGGCCCTCCCTGACCGCAGTAGCAAATCATTTTTACAGAGCTGGTTTGCTTGTCCCAACATCTGACCCTCCTCTTTTCACAGCACGGGCTTGGGACCAGCCACGGCAGAGTTAAAAAATGTTGAAAACATTATTTATTTATTTATTCATTTATTTGTTTGAGATTCTGAGGAATCCCAATGAGCTTTTCCAAGGCCCTCCCTGACCGCAGTAGCAAATAGTTTTTTTTACAGAGCTGGTTTGCTTGTCCCAGCATCTGACCCTCTTCTTTTCACAGCACGGGCTTGGGACCGGCCATGGCAGAGTTAAAAAATGTTGAAAACATTATTTATTTATTCATTTATTTGTTTGAGATCCTGAGGAATCCCAATGAGCTTTTCCAAGGCCCTCCCTGACCGCAGTAGCAAATAGTTTTTACAGAGCTGGTTTCCTTGTCCCAGCATCTGACCCTCCTCTTTTCACAGCACGGGCTTGGGACCGGCCACGGCAGAGTTAAAAAATGTTGAAAACATTTATTTATTTATTCATTTATTTGTTTGAGATCCTGAGGAATCCCAATGAGCTTTTCCAAGGCCCTCCCTGACTGCACTAGCAAATAGTTTTTACAGAGCTGGTTTGCTTGTCCCAGCATCTGACCCTCCTCTTTTCACAGCACGGGCTTGGGACCGGCCACGGCAGAGTTAAAAAATGTTGAAAACATTATTTATTTATTTATTCATTTATTTGTTTGAGATCCTGAGGAATCCCAATGAGCTTTTCCAAGGCCCTCCCTGACCGCAGTAGCAAATAGTTTTTACAGAGCTGGTTTGCTTGTCCCAGCATCTGACCCTCCTCTTTTCACAGCACGGGCTTGGGACCGGCCATGGCAGAGTTAAAAAATGTTGAAAACATTATTTATTTATTCATTTATTTGTTTGAGATCCTGAGGAATCCCAATGAGCTTTTCCAAGGCCCTCCCTGACCGCAGTAGCAAATAGTTTTTACAGAGCTGGTTTCCTTGTCCCAGCATCTGACCCTCCTCTTTTCACAGCACGGGCTTGGGACCGGCCACGGCAGAGTTAAAAAAATGTTGAAAACATTATTTATTTATTTAATAATTTATTTGTTTGAGATCCTGAGGAATCCCAATGAGCTTTTCCAAGGCCCTCCCTGACCGCAGTAGCAAATAGTTTTTACAGAGCTGGTTTGCTTGTCCCAGCATCTGACCCTCCTCTTTTCACAGCACGGGCTTGGGACCGGCCACGGCAGAGTTAAAAAAATGTTGAAAACATTATTTATTTATTCATTTAATTGTTTGAGATCCTGAGGAATCCCAATGAGCTTTTCCAAGGCCCTCCCTGACCGCAGTAGCAAATCGTTCTTACAGAGCTGGTTTGCTTGTCCCAACATCTGACCCTCCTCTTTTCACAGCACGGGCTTGGGACCGGCCACGGCAGAGTTAAAAAATGTTGAAAACATTATTTATTTATTTATTCATTTATTTGTTTGAGATTCTGAGGAATCCCAATGAGCTTTTCCAAGGCCCTCCCTGACCGCAGTAGCAAATAGTTTTTTTTACAGAGCTGGTTTGCTTGTCCCAGCATCTGACCCTCTTCTTTTCACAGCACGGGCTTGGGACCGGACACGGCAGAGTTAAAAAAATGTTGAAAACATTATTTATTTATTCATTTATTTGTTTGAGATCCTGAGGAATCCCAATGAGCTTTTCCAAGGCCCTCCCTGACTGCAGTATCAAATAGTTTTTACAGAGCTGGTTTGCTTATCCCAGCATCTGACCCTCCTCTTTTCACAGCACGGGCTTGGGACCAGCCATGGCAGAGTTAAAAAATGTTGAAAACATTATTTATTTATTCATTTATTTGTTTGAGATCCTGAGGAATCCCAATGAGCTTTTCCAAGGCCCTCCCTGACCGCAGTAGCAAATAGTTTTTACAGAGCTGGTTTGCTTGTCCCAGTATCTGACCCTCCTCTTTTCACAGCACGGGCTTGGGACCGGCCACGGCAGAGTTAAAAAAATGTTGAAAACATTATTTATTTATTTATTCATTTATTTGTTTGAGATCCTGAGGAATCCCAATGAGCTTTTCCAAGGCCCTCCCTGACTGCAGTATCAAATAGTTTTTACAGAGCAGGTTTGCTTATCCCAGCATCTGACCCTCCTCTTTTCACAGCACGGGCTTGGGACCGGCCACGGCAGAGTTAAAAAAATGTTGAAAACATTATTTATTCATTTATTTGTTTGAGATCCTGAGGAATCCCAATGAGCTTTTCCAA
Source organism: Pelophylax lessonae (assembly GCF_965119305.1). Classification (NCBI taxonomy): domain Eukaryota; kingdom Metazoa; phylum Chordata; class Amphibia; order Anura; family Ranidae; genus Pelophylax; species Pelophylax lessonae. Next base: position 84,998 of record NW_028120056.1, on the reverse strand, counting down.
GGCCCTCCCTGACCGCAGTAGCAAATAGTTTTTACAGAGCTGGTTTGCTTGTCCCAGCATCTGACCCTCCTCTTTTCACAGCACGGGCTTGGGACCGGCCATGGCAGAGTTAAAAAAATGTTGAAAACATTATTTATTTATTTATTCATTTATTTGTTTGATATCCTGAGGAATCCCAATGAGCTTTTCCAAGGCCCTCCCTGACTGCAGTATCAAATAGTTTTTACAGAGCTGGTTTGCTTATCCCAGCATCTGACCCTCCTCTTTTCACAGCACGGGCTTGGGACCGGCCACGGCAGAGTTAAAAAAATGTTGAAAACATTATTTATTTATTCATTTATTTGTTTGAGATCCTGAGGAATCCCAATGAGCTTTTCCAAGGCCCTCCCTGACCGCAGTAGCAAATAGTTTTTACAGAGCTGGTTTGCTTGTCCCAGCATCTGACCCTCCTCTATTCACAGCACGGGCTTGGGACCGGCCATGGCAGAGTTAAAAAATGTTGAAAACATTATTTATTTATTTAATAATTTATTTGTTTGAGATCCTGAGGAATCCCAATGAGCTTTTCCAAGGCCCTCCCTGACCGCAGTAGCAAATAGTTTTTACAGAGCTGGTTTGCTTGTCCCAGCATCTGACCCTCCTCTTTTCACAGCACGGGCTTGGGACCGGCCACGGCAGAGTTAAAAAAATGTTGAAAACATTATTTATTTATTCATTTATTTGTTTGAGATCCTGAGGAATCCCAATGAGCTTTTCCAAGGGCCTCCCTGACCGCAGTAGCAAATCATTTTTACAGAGCTGGTTTGCTTGTCCCAACATCTGACCCTCCTCTTTTCACAGCACGGGCTTGGGACCGGCCACGGCAGAGTTAAAAAATGTTGAAAACATTATTTATTTATTCATTTATTTGTTTGAGATTCTGAGGAATCCCAATGAGCTTTTCCAAGGCCCTCCCTGACCGCAGTAGCAAATAGTTTTTTTAAAGAGCTGGTTTGCTTGTCCCAGCATCTGACCCTCTTCTTTTCACAGCACGGGCTTGGGACCAGCCATGGCAGAGTTAAAAAATGTTGAAAACATTATTTATTTATTCATTTATTTGTTTGAGATCCTGAGGAATCCCAATGAGCTTTTCCAAGGCCCTCCCTGACCGCAGTAGCAAATAGTTTTTACAGAGCTGGTTTCCTTGTCCCAGCATCTGACCCTCCTCTTTTCACAGCACGGGCTTGGGACCGGCCACGGCAGAGTTAAAAAATGTTGAAAACATTATTTATTTATTTATTCATTTATTTGTTTGAGATCCTGAGGAATCCCAATGAGCTTTTCCAAGGCCCTCCCTGACTGCACTAGCAAATAGTTTTTACAGAGCTGGTTTGCTTGTCCCAGCATCTGACCCTCCTCTTTTCACAGCACGGGCTTGGGACCAGCCACGGCAGAGTTAAAAAATGTTAAAAACATTATTTATTTATTTATTCATTTATTTGTTTGAGATCCTGAGGAATCCCAATGAGCTTTTCCAAGGCCCTCCCTGACCGCAGTAGCAAATAGTTTTTACAGAGCTGGTTTGCTTGTCCCAGCATCTGACCCTCCTCTTTTCACAGCACGGGCTTGGGACCGGCCATGGCAGAGTTAAAAAAATGTTGAAAACATTATTTATTAATTCATTTTTTGTTTGAGATCCTGAGGAATCCCAATGAGCTTTTCCAAGGCCCTCCCTGACCGCAGTAGCAAATAGTTTTTACAGAGCTGGTTTGCTTGTCCCAGCATCTGACCCTCCTCTATTCACAGCACGGGCTTGGGACCGGCCATGGCAGAGTTAAAAAATGTTGAAAACATTATTTATTTATTCATTTATTTGTTTGAGATCCTGAGGAATCCCAATGAGCTTTTCCAAGGCCCTCCCTGACCGCAGTAGCAAATAGTTTTTACAGAGCTGGTTTCCTTGTCCCAGCATCTGACCCTCCTCTTTTCACAGCACGGGCTTGGGACCGGCCACGGCAGAGTTAAAAAAATGTTGAAAACATTATTTATTTATTTAATAATTTATTTGTTTGAGATCCTGAGGAATCCCAATGAGCTTTTCCAAGGCCCTCCCTGACCGCAGTAGCAAATAGTTTTTACAGAGCTGGTTTGCTTGTCCCAGCATCTGACCCTCCTCTTTTCACAGCACGGGCTTGGGACCGGCCACGGCAGAGTTAAAAAAATGTTGAAAACATTATTTATTTATTCATTTAATTGTTTGAGATCCTGAGGAATCCCAATGAGCTTTTCCAAGGCCCTCCCTGACCGCAATAGCAAATCGTTTTTACAGAGCTGGTTTGCTTGTCCCAACATCTGACCCTCCTCTTTTCACAGCACGGGCTTGGGACCGGCCACGGCAGAGTTAAAAAATGTTGAAAACATTATTTATTTATTTATTCATTTATTTGTTTGAGATTCTGAGGAATCCCAATGAGCTTTTCCAAGGCCCTCCCTGACCGCAGTAGCAAATAGTTTTTTTTACAGAGCTGGTTTGCTTGTCCCAGCATCTGACCCTCTTCTTTTCACAGCACGGGCTTGGGACCGGACACGGCAGAGTTAAAAAAATGTTGAAAACATTATTTATTTATTCATTTATTTGTTTGAGATCCTGAGGAATCCCAATGAGCTTTTCCAAGGCCCTCCCTGACCGCAGTAGCAAATAGTTTTTACAGAGCTGGTTTGCTTGTCCCAGCATCTGACCCTCCTCTTTTCACAGCACGGGCTTGGGACCGGCCACGGCAGAGTTAAAAAAATGTTGAAAACATTATTTATTTATTTATTCATTTATTTGTTTGAGATCCTGAGGAATCCCAATGAGCTTTTCCAAGGCCCTCCCTGACCGCAGTAGCAAATAGTTTTTACAGAGCTGGTTTGCTTGTCCCAGCATCTGACCCTCCTCTTTTCACAGCACGGGCTTGGGACCGGCCATGGCAGAGTTAAAAAAATGTTGAAAACATTATTTATTTATTCATTTATTTGTTTGAGATCCTGAGGAATCCCAATGAGCTTTTCCAAGGCCCTCCCTGACCGCAGTAGCAAATAGTTTTTACAGAGCTGGTTTGCTTGTCCCAGCATCTGACCCTCCTCTATTCACAGCACGGGCTTGGGACCGGCCATGGCAGAGTTAAAAAATGTTGAAAACATTATTTATTTATTCATTTATTTGTTTGAGATCCTGAGGAATCCCAATGAGCTTTTCCAAGGCCCTCCCTGACTGCAGTATCAAATAGTTTTTACAGAGCTGGTTTGCTTATCCCAGCATCTGACCCTCCTCTTTTCACAGCACGGGCTTGGGACCAGCCATGGCAGAGTTAAAAAATGTTGAAAACATTATTTATTTATTCATTTATTTGTTTGAGATCCTGAGGAATCCCAATGAGCTTTTCCAAGGCCCTCCCTGACCGCAGTAGCAAATAGTTTTTACAGAGCTGGTTTGCTTGTCCCAGTATCTGACCCTCCTCTTTTCACAGCACGGGCTTGGGACCGGCCACGGCAGAGTTAAAAAAATGTTGAAAACATTATTTATTTATTTATTCATTTATTTGTTTGAGATCCTGAGGAATCCCAATGAGCTTTTCCAAGGCCCTCCCTGACTGCAGTATCAAATAGTTTTTACAGAGCAGGTTTGCTTATCCCAGCATCTGACCCTCCTCTTTTCACAGCACGGGCTTGGGACCGGCCACGGCAGAGTTAAAAAAATGTTGAAAACATTATTTATTCATTTATTTGTTTGAGATCCTGAGGAATCCCAATGAGCTTTTCCAAGGCCCTCCCTGACCGCAGTAGCAAATAGTTTTTACAGAGCTGGTTTGCTTGTCCCAGCATCTGACCCTCCTCTTTTCACAGCACGGGCTTGGGACCGGCCATGGCAGAGTTAAAAAAATGTTGAAAACATTATTTATTTATTTATTCATTTATTTGTTTGATATCCTGAGGAATCCCAATGAGCTTTTCCAAGGCCCTCCCTGACTGCAGTATCAAATAGTTTTTACAGAGCTGGTTTGCTTATCCCAGCATCTGACCCTCCTCTTTTCACAGCACGGGCTTGGGACCGGCCACGGCAGAGTTAAAAAAATGTTGAAAACATTATTTATTTATTCATTTATTTGTTTGAGATCCTGAGGAATCCCAATGAGCTTTTCCAAGGCCCTCCCTGACCGCAGTAGCAAATAGTTTTTACAGAGCTGGTTTGCTTGTCCCAGCATCTGACCCTCCTCTATTCACAGCACGGGCTTGGGACCGGCCATGGCAGAGTTAAAAAATGTTGAAAACATTATTTATTTATTTAATAATTTATTTGTTTGAGATCCTGAGGAATCCCAATGAGCTTTTCCAAGGCCCTCCCTGACCGCAGTAGCAAATAGTTTTTACAGAGCTGGTTTGCTTGTCCCAGCATCTGACCCTCCTCTTTTCACAGCACGGGCTTGGGACCGGCCACGGCAGAGTTAAAAAAATGTTGAAAACATTATTTATTTATTCATTTATTTGTTTGAGATCCTGAGGAATCCCAATGAGCTTTTCCAAGGGCCTCCCTGACCGCAGTAGCAAATCATTTTTACAGAGCTGGTTTGCTTGTCCCAACATCTGACCCTCCTCTTTTCACAGCACGGGCTTGGGACCGGCCATGGCAGAGTTAAAAAATGTTGAAAACATTATTTATTTATTCATTTATTTGTTTGAGATTCTGAGGAATCCCAATGAGCTTTTCCAAGGCCCTCCCTGACCGCAGTAGCAAATAGTTTTTTTAAAGAGCTGGTTTGCTTGTCCCAGCATCTGACCCTCTTCTTTTCACAGCACGGGCTTGGGACCAGCCATGGCAGAGTTAAAAAATGTTGAAAACATTATTTATTTATTCATTTATTTGTTTGAGATCCTGAGGAATCCCAATGAGCTTTTCCAAGGCCCTCCCTGACCGCAGTAGCAAATAGTTTTTACAGAGCTGGTTTCCTTGTCCCAGCATCTGACCCTCCTCTTTTCACAGCACGGGCTTGGGACCGGCCACGGCAGAGTTAAAAAATGTTGAAAACATTATTTATTTATTTATTCATTTATTTGTTTGAGATCCTGAGGAATCCCAATGAGCTTTTCCAAGGCCCTCCCTGACTGCACTAGCAAATAGTTTTTACAGAGCTGGTTTGCTTGTCCCAGCATCTGACCCTCCTCTTTTCACAGCACGGGCTTGGGACCAGCCACGGCAGAGTTAAAAAATGTTAAAAACATTATTTATTTATTTATTCATTTATTTGTTTGAGATCCTGAGGAATCCCAATGAGCTTTTCCAAGGCCCTCCCTGACCGCAGTAGCAAATAGTTTTTACAGAGCTGGTTTGCTTGTCCCAGCATCTGACCCTCCTCTTTTCACAGCACGGGCTTGGGACCGGCCATGGCAGAGTTAAAAAAATGTTGAAAACATTATTTATTAATTCATTTTTTGTTTGAGATCCTGAGGAATCCCAATGAGCTTTTCCAAGGCCCTCCCTGACCGCAGTAGCAAATAGTTTTTACAGAGCTGGTTTGCTTGTCCCAGCATCTGACCCTCCTCTATTCACAGCACGGGCTTGGGACCGGCCATGGCAGAGTTAAAAAATGTTGAAAACATTATTTATTTATTTATTCATTTATTTGTTTGAGATTCTGAGGAATCCCAATGAGCTTTTCCAAGGCCCTCCCTGACCGCAGTAGCAAATAGTTTTTTTTACAGAGCTGGTTTGCTTGTCCCAGCATCTGACCCTCTTCTTTTCACAGCACGGGCTTGGGACCGGACACGGCAGAGTTAAAAAAATGTTGAAAACATTATTTATTTATTCATTTATTTGTTTGAGATCCTGAGGAATCCCAATGAGCTTTTCCAAGGCCCTCCCTGACCGCAGTAGCAAATAGTTTTTACAGAGCTGGTTTGCTTGTCCCAGCATCTGACCCTCCTCTTTTCACAGCACGGGCTTGGGACCGGCCACGGCAGAGTTAAAAAAATGTTGAAAACATTATTTATTTATTCATTTATTTGTTTGAGATCCTGAGGAATCCCAATGAGCTTTTCCAAGGCCCTCCCTGACCGCAGTAGCAAATAGTTTTTACAGAGCTGGTTTGCTTGTCCCAGCATCTGACCCTCCTCTTTTCACAGCACGGGCTTGGGACCGGCCATGGCAGAGTTAAAAAAATGTTGAAAACATTATTTATTTATTCATTTATTTGTTTGAGATCCTGAGGAATCCCAATGAGCTTTTCCAAGGCCCTCCCTGACCGCAGTAGCAAATAGTTTTTACAGAGCTGGTTTGCTTGTCCCAGCATCTGACCCTCCTCTATTCACAGCACGGGCTTGGGACCGGCCATGGCAGAGTTAAAAAATGTTGAAAACATTATTTATTTATTCATTTATTTGTTTGAGATCCTGAGGAATCCCAATGAGCTTTTCCAAGGCCCTCCCTGACTGCAGTATCAAATAGTTTTTACAGAGCTGGTTTGCTTATCCCAGCATCTGACCCTCCTCTTTTCACAGCACGGGCTTGGGACCAGCCATGGCAGAGTTAAAAAATGTTGAAAACATTATTTATTTATTCATTTATTTGTTTGAGATCCTGAGGAATCCCAATGAGCTTTTCCAAGGCCCTCCCTGACCGCAGTAGCAAATAGTTTTTACAGAGCTGGTTTGCTTGTCCCAGTATCTGACCCTCCTCTTTTCACAGCACGGGCTTGGGACCGGCCACGGCAGAGTTAAAAAAATGTTGAAAACATTATTTATTTATTTATTCATTTATTTGTTTGAGATCCTGAGGAATCCCAATGAGCTTTTCCAAGGCCCTCCCTGACTGCAGTATCAAATAGTTTTTACAGAGCAGGTTTGCTTATCCCAGCATCTGACCCTCCTCTTTTCACAGCACGGGCTTGGGACCGGCCACGGCAGAGTTAAAAAAATGTTGAAAACATTATTTATTCATTTATTTGTTTGAGATCCTGAGGAATCCCAATGAGCTTTTCCAAGGCCCTCCCTGACCGCAGTAGCAAATAGTTTTTACAGAGCTGGTTTGCTTGTCCCAGCATCTGACCCTCCTCTTTTCACAGCACGGGCTTGGGACCGGCCATGGCAGAGTTAAAAAAATGTTGAAAACATTATTTATTTATTTATTCATTTATTTGTTTGATATCCTGAGGAATCCCAATGAGCTTTTCCAAGGCCCTCCCTGACTGCAGTATCAAATAGTTTTTACAGAGCTGGTTTGCTTATCCCAGCATCTGACCCTCCTCTTTTCACAGCACGGGCTTGGGACCGGCCACGGCAGAGTTAAAAAAATGTTGAAAACATTATTTATTTATTCATTTATTTGTTTGAGATCCTGAGGAATCCCAATGAGCTTTTCCAAGGCCCTCCCTGACCGCAGTAGCAAATAGTTTTTACAGAGCTGGTTTGCTTGTCCCAGCATCTGACCCTCCTCTATTCACAGCACGGGCTTGGGACCGGCCATGGCAGAGTTAAAAAATGTTGAAAACATTATTTATTTATTTAATAATTTATTTGTTTGAGATCCTGAGGAATCCCAATGAGCTTTTCCAAGGCCCTCCCTGACCGCAGTAGCAAATAGTTTTTACAGAGCTGGTTTGCTTGTCCCAGCATCTGACCCTCCTCTTTTCACAGCACGGGCTTGGGACCGGCCACGGCAGAGTTAAAAAAATGTTGAAAACATTATTTATTCATTTATTTGTTTGAGATCCTGAGGAATCCCAATGAGCTTTTCCAAGGGCCTCCCTGACCGCAGTAGCAAATCATTTTTACAGAGCTGGTTTGCTTGTCCCAACATCTGACCCTCCTCTTTTCACAGCACGGGCTTGGGACCGGCCATGGCAGAGTTAAAAAATGTTGAAAACATTATTTATTTATTCATTTATTTGTTTGAGATTCTGAGGAATCCCAATGAGCTTTTCCAAGGCCCTCCCTGACCGCAGTAGCAAATAGTTTTTTTAAAGAGCTGGTTTGCTTGTCCCAGCATCTGACCCTCTTCTTTTCACAGCACGGGCTTGGGACCAGCCATGGCAGAGTTAAAAAATGTTGAAAACATTATTTATTTATTCATTTATTTGTTTGAGATCCTGAGGAATCCCAATGAGCTTTTCCAAGGCCCTCCCTGACCGCAGTAGCAAATAGTTTTTACAGAGCTGGTTTCCTTGTCCCAGCATCTGACCCTCCTCTTTTCACAGCACGGGCTTGGGACCGGCCACGGCAGAGTTAAAAAATGTTGAAAACATTATTTATTTATTTATTCATTTATTTGTTTGAGATCCTGAGGAATCCCAATGAGCTTTTCCAAGGCCCTCCCTGACTGCACTAGCAAATAGTTTTTACAGAGCTGGTTTGCTTGTCCCAGCATCTGACCCTCCTCTTTTCACAGCACGGGCTTGGGACCAGCCACGGCAGAGTTAAAAAATGTTAAAAACATTATTTATTTATTTATTCATTTATTTGTTTGAGATCCTGAGGAATCCCAATGAGCTTTTCCAAGGCCCTCCCTGACCGCAGTAGCAAATAGTTTTTACAGAGCTGGTTTGCTTGTCCCAGCATCTGACCCTCCTCTTTTCACAGCACGGGCTTGGGACCGGCCATGGCAGAGTTAAAAAAATGTTGAAAACATTATTTATTAATTCATTTTTTGTTTGAGATCCTGAGGAATCCCAATGAGCTTTTCCAAGGCCCTCCCTGACCGCAGTAGCAAATAGTTTTTACAGAGCTGGTTTGCTTGTCCCAGCATCTGACCCTCCTCTATTCACAGCACGGGCTTGGGACCGGCCATGGCAGAGTTAAAAAATGTTGAAAACATTATTTATTTATTCATTTATTTGTTTGAGATCCTGAGGAATCCCAATGAGCTTTTCCAAGGCCCTCCCTGACCGCAGTAGCAAATAGTTTTTACAGAGCTGGTTTCCTTGTCCCAGCATCTGACCCTCCTCTTTTCACAGCACGGGCTTGGGACCGGCCACGGCAGAGTTAAAAAAATGTTGAAAACATTATTTATTTATTTAATAATTTATTTGTTTGAGATCCTGAGGAATCCCAATGAGCTTTTCCAAGGCCCTCCCTGACCGCAGTAGCAAATAGTTTTTACAGAGCTGGTTTGCTTGTCCCAGCATCTGACCCTCCTCTTTTCACAGCACGGGCTTGGGACCGGCCACGGCAGAGTTAAAAAAATGTTGAAAACATTATTTATTTATTCATTTAATTGTTTGAGATCCTGAGGAATCCCAATGAGCTTTTCCAAGGCCCTCCCTGACCGCAATAGCAAATCGTTTTTACAGAGCTGGTTTGCTTGTCCCAACATCTGACCCTCCTCTTTTCACAGCACGGGCTTGGGACCGGCCACGGCAGAGTTAAAAAATGTTGAAAACATTATTTATTTATTTATTCATTTATTTGTTTGAGATTCTGAGGAATCCCAATGAGCTTTTCCAAGGCCCTCCCTGACCGCAGTAGCAAATAGTTTTTTTTACAGAGCTGGTTTGCTTGTCCCAGCATCTGACCCTCTTCTTTTCACAGCACGGGCTTGGGACCGGACACGGCAGAGTTAAAAAAATGTTGAAAACATTATTTATTTATTCATTTATTTGTTTGAGATCCTGAGGAATCCCAATGAGCTTTTCCAAGGCCCTCCCTGACCGCAGTAGCAAATAGTTTTTACAGAGCTGGTTTGCTTGTCCCAGCATCTGACCCTCCTCTTTTCACAGCACGGGCTTGGGACCGGCCACGGCAGAGTTAAAAAAATGTTGAAAACATTATTTATTTATTTATTCATTTATTTGTTTGAGATCCTGAGGAATCCCAATGAGCTTTTCCAAGGCCCTCCCTGACCGCAGTAGCAAATAGTTTTTACAGAGCTGGTTTGCTTGTCCCAGCATCTGACCCTCCTCTTTTCACAGCACGGGCTTGGGACCGGCCATGGCAGAGTTAAAAAAATGTTGAAAACATTATTTATTTATTCATTTATTTGTTTGAGATCCTGAGGAATCCCAATGAGCTTTTCCAAGGCCCTCCCTGACCGCAGTAGCAAATAGTTTTTACAGAGCTGGTTTGCTTGTCCCAGCATCTGACCCTCCTCTATTCACAGCACGGGCTTGGGACCGGCCATGGCAGAGTTAAAAAATGTTGAAAACATTATTTATTTATTCATTTATTTGTTTGAGATCCTGAGGAATCCCAATGAGCTTTTCCAAGGCCCTCCCTGACCGCAGTAGCAAATAGTTTTTACAGAGCTGGTTTCCTTGTCCCAGCATCTGACCCTCCTCTTTTCACAGCACGGGCTTGGGACCGGCCACGGCAGAGTTAAAAAAATGTTGAAAACATTATTTATTTATTTAATAATTTATTTGTTTGAGATCCTGAGGAATTCCAATGAGCTTTTCCAAGGCCCTCCCTGACCGCAGTAGCAAATAGTTTTTACAGAGCTGGTTTGCTTGTCCCAGCATCTGACCCTCCTCTTTTCACAGCACGGGCTTGGGACCGGCCACGGCAGAGTTAAAAAAATGTTGAAAACATTATTTATTTATTCATTTAATTGTTTGAGATCCTGAGGAATCCCAATGAGCTTTTCCAAGGCCCTCCCTGACCGCAGTAGCAAATCGTTTTTACAGAGCTGGTTTGCTTGTCCCAACATCTGACCCTCCTCTTTTCACATCACGGGCTTGGGACCGGCCACGGCAGAGTTAAAAAATGTTGAAAACATTATTTATTTATTTATTCATTTATTTGTTTGAGATTCTGAGGAATCCCAATGAGCTTTTCCAAGGCCCTCCCTGACCGCAGTAGCAAATAGTTTTTTTTACAGAGCTGGTTTGCTTTTCCCAGCATCTGACCCTCTTCTTTTCACAGCACGGGCTTGGGACCGGACACGGCAGAGTTAAAAAAATGTTGAAAACATTATTTATTTATTCATTTATTTGTTTGAGATCCTGAGGAATCCCAATGAGCTTTTCCAAGGCCCTCCCTGACCGCAGTAGCAAATAGTTTTTACAGAGCTGGTTTGCTTGTCCCAACATCTGACCCTCCTCTTTTCACAGCACGGGCTTGGGACCGGCCACGGCAGAGTTAAAAAAATGTTGAAAACATTATTTATTTATTTATTCATTTATTTGTTTGAGATCCTGAGGAATCCCAATGAGCTTTTCCAAGGCCCTCCCTGACTGCAGTATCAAATAGTTTTTACAGAGCTGGTTTGCTTATCCCAGCATCTGACCCTCCTCTTTTCACAGCACGGGCTTGGGACCAGCCACGGCAGAGTTAAAAAAATGTTGAAAACATTATTTATTCATTTATTTGTTTGAGATCCTGAGGAATCCCAATGAGCTTTTCCAAGGCCTTCCCTGACCGCAGTAGCAAATAATTTTTACAGAGCTGGTTTGCTTGTCCCAGCATCTGACCCTCCTCTATTCACAGCACGGGCTTGGGACCGGCCATGGCAGAGTTAAAAAATGTTGAAAACATAATTTATTTATTCATTTATTTGTTTGAGATCCTGAGGAATCCCAATGAGCTTTTCCAAGGCCCTCCCTGACCGCAGTAGCAAATAGTTTTTACAGAGCTGGTTTGCTTGTCCCAGCATCTGACCCTCCTCTTTTCACAGCACGGGCTTGGGACCGGCCACGGCAGAGTTAAAAAAATGTTGAAAACATTATTTATTTATTTATTCATTTATTTGTTTGAGATCCTGAGGAATCCCAATGAGCTTTTCCAAGGCCCTCCCTGACCGCAGTAGCAAATAGTTTTTTTTACAGAGCTGGTTTGCTTGTCCCAGCATCTGACCCTCTTCTTTTCACAGCACGGGCCTGGGACCGGCCACGGCAGAGTTAAAAAAAAATGTTGAAAACATTATTTATTTATTCATTTATTTGTTTGAGATCATGAGGAATCCCAATGAGCTTTTCCAAGGCCCTCCCTGACTGCACTAGCAAATAGTTTTTACAGAGCTGGTTTGCTTGTCCCAGCATCTGACCCTCCTCTTTTCACAGCACGGGCTTGGGACCAGCCACGGTAGAGTTAAAAAAATGTTGAAAACATTATTTATTTATTTATTCATTTATTTGTTTGAGATCCTGAGGAATCCCAATGAGCTTTTCCAAGGCCCTCCCTGACCGCAGTAGCAAATAGATTTTACAGAGCTGGTTTGCTTGTCCCAGCATCTGACCCTCCTCTTTTCACAGCACGGGCTTGGGACCGACCACGGCAGAGTTAAAAAAAATGTTGAAAACATTATTTATTTATTCATTTATTTGTTTGAGATCATGAGGAATCCCAATGAGCTTTTCCAAGGCCCTCCCTGACTGCACTAGCAAATAGTTTTTACAGAGCTGGTTTGCTTGTCCCAGCATCTGACCCTCCTCTTTTCCCAGCACGGGCTTGGGACCAGCCACGGTAGAGTTAAAAAAATGTTGAAAACATTATTTATTTATTTATTCATTTATTTGTTTGAGATCCTGAGGAATCCCAATGAGCTTTTCCAAGGCCCTCCCTGACCGCAGTAGCAAATAGATTTTACAGAGCTGGTTTGCTTGTCCCAGCATCTGACCCTCCTCTTTTCACAGCACGGGCTTGGGACCGGCCACGGCAGAGTTAAAAAAATGTTGAAAACATTATTTATTTGAGATCCTGAGGAATCCCAATGAGCTTTTCCAAGGCCCTCCCTGACCGCAGTAGCAAATAGATTTTACAGAGCTGGTTTGCTTGTCCCAGCATCTGACCCTCCTCTTTTCACAGCACGGGCTTGGGACCGGCCACGGCAGAGTTAAAAAAATGTTGAAAACATTATTTATTTATTTGTTCATTTATTTGTTTGAGATCTTGAGGAATCCCAATGAGTTTTTCGAAGGCCCTCCCTGACCGCAGTAGAAAATAGTTTTTACAGAGCTGGTTTGCTTGTCCCAGCATATGACCCTCCTCTTTTCACAGCACGGGCTTGGGACCGGCCACGGCAGAGTTAAAAAAATGTTGAAAACATTATTTATTTATTCATTTATTTGTTTGAGATCCTGAGGAATCCCAATGAGCTTTTCCAAGGCCCTCCCTGACCGAAGTAGCAAATAGTTTTTACAGAGTTGGTTTGCTTGTCCCAGCATCTGACCCTCCTCTTTTCACAGCACGGGCTTGGGACCGACCACGGCAGAGTTAAAAAAAATGTTGAAAACATTATTTATTTATTTATTCATTTATTTGTTTGAGATCATGAGGAATCCCAATGAGCTTTTCCAAGGCCCTCCCTGACCGCAGTAGCAAATAGTTTTTTTTACAGAGCTGGTTTGCTTGTCCCAGCATCTGACCCTCTTCTTTTCACAGCACGGGCTTGGGACCGGCCACGGCAGAGTTAAAAAAATGTTGAAAACATTATTTATTCATTTATTTGTTTGAGATCCTGAGGAATCCCAATGAGCTTTTCCAAGGCCCTCCCTGACCGCAGTAGCAAATAGTTTTTACAGAGCTAGTTTGCTTGTCCCAGCATCTGACCCTCCTCTTTTCACAGCACGGGCTTGGGACAGACCACGGCAGAGTTAAAAAAATGTTGAAAACATTATTTATTTATTCATTTATTTGTTTGAGATCATGAGGAATCCCAATGAGCTTTTCCAAGGCCCTCCCTGACTGCACTAGCAAATAGTTTTTACAGAGCTGGTTTGCTTGTCCCAGCATCTGACCCTCCTCTTTTCACAGCACGGGCTTGGGACCGGCCACGGCAGAGTTAAAAAAATGTTGAAAACATTATTTATTTATTTATTCATTTATTTGTTTGAGATCCTGAGGAATCCCAATGAGCTTTTCCAAGGCCCTCCCTGACCGCAGTAGCAAATAGTTTTTTTTACAGAGCTGGTTTGCTTGTCCCAGCATCTGACCCTCTTCTTTTCACAGCACGGGCTTGGGACCGGCCACGGCAGAGTTAAAAAAATGTTGAAAACATTATTTATTTATTCATTTATTTGTTGGAGATCCTGAGGAATCCCAGTGAGCTTTTCCAAGGCCCTCCCTGACTGCAGTAGCAAATAGTTTTTACAGAACTGGTTTCCTTGTCCCAGCATCTGACCCTCCTCTTTTCACAGCACGGGCTTGGGACCGGCCACGGCAGAGTTAAAAAATGTTGAAAACATTATTTATTTATTTATTAATTTATTTGTTTGAGATCCTGAGGAATCCCAATGAGCTTTTCCAAGGCCCTCCCTGACCGCAGTAGCAAATATTTTTTACAGAGCTGGTTTGCTTGTCCCAGCATCTGACCCTCCTCTTTTCACAGCACGGTTTTGGGACCGACCACGGCAGAGTTAAAAAAAATGTTGAAAACATTATTTATTTATTCATTTATTTGTTTGAGATCCTGAGGAATCCCAATGAGCTTTTCCAAGGCCCTCCCTGACCGCAGTAGCAAATAGTTTTTACAGAGCTGGTTTGCTTGTCCCAGCATCTGACCCTCCTCTTTTCACAGCATGGGCTTGGGACCGGCCATGGCAGAGTTAAAAAATGTTGAAAACATTATTTATTTATTTATTCATTTATTTGTTTGAGATCCTGAGGAATCCCAATGAGCTTTTCCAAGGCCCTCCCTGACTGCAGTATCAAATAGTTTTTACAGAGCTGGTTTGCTTATCCCAGCATCTGACCCTCCTCTTTTCACAGCACGGGCTTGGGACCGGCCACGGCAGAGTTAAAAAAATGTTGAAAACATTATTTATTTATTCATTTATTTGTTTGAGATCCTGAGGAATCCCAATGAGCTTTTCCAAGGCCCTCCCTGACCGCAGTAGCAAATAGTTTTTACAGAGCTGGTTTGCTTGTCCCAGCATCTGACCCTCCTCTATTCACAGCACGGGCTTGGGACCGGCCATGGCAGAGTTAAAAAATGTTGAAAACATTATTTATTTATTTAATAATTTATTTGTTTGAGATCCTGAGGAATCCCAATGAGCTTTTCCAAGGCCCTCCCTGACCGCAGTAGCAAATAGTTTTTACAGAGCTGGTTTGCTTGTCCCAGCATCTGACCCTCCTCTTTTCACAGCACGGGCTTGGGACCGGCCACGGCAGAGTTAAAAAAATGTTGAAAACATTATTTATTTATTCATTTATTTGTTTGAGATCATGAGGAATCCCAATGAGCTTTTACAAGGCCCTCCCTGACTGCACTAGCAAATAGTTTTTACAGAGCTGGATTGCTTGTCCCAGCATCTGACCCTCCTCTTTTCACAGCATGGGCTTGGGACTGTCCACGGCAGAGTTAAAAAATGTTGAAAACATTATTTATTTATTTATTCATTTATTTGTTTGAGATCCTGAGGAATCCCAATGAGCTTTTCCAAGGCCCTCCCTGACCGCAGTAGCAAATAGTTTTTTTTACAGAGCTGGTTTGCTTGTCTCAGCATCTGACCCTCCTCTTTTCACAGCACGGGCTTGGGACCGTCCACGGCAGAGTTTAAAAAATGTTGAAAACATTATTTATTTATTCATTTATTTGTTTGAGATCCTGAGGAATCCCAATGAGCTTTTCCAAGGCCCTCCCTGACCGTAGTAGCAAATAGTTTTTACAGAGCTGGTTTGCTTGTCCCAGCATCTGACCCTCCTCTTTTCACAGCACGGGCTTGGGACCGGCCACGGCAGAGTTAAAAAAAAAATGTTGAAAACATTATTTATTTATTCATTTATTTGTTTGAGATCATGAGGAATCCCAATGAGCTTTTCCAAGGCCCTCCCTGACTGCACTAGCAAATAGTTTTTACAGAGCTGGTTTGCTTGTCCCAGCATCTGACCCTCCTCTTTTCACAGCACGGGCTTGGGACCAGCCACGGTAGAGTTAAAAAAATGTTGAAAACATTATTTATTTATTTATTCATTTATTTGTTTGAGATCCTGAGGAATCCCAATGAGCTTTTCCAAGGCCCTCCCTGACCGCAGTAGCAAATAGATTTTACAGAGCTGGTTTGCTTGTCCCAGCATCTGACCCTCCTCTTTTCACAGCACGGGCTTGGGACCGACCACGGCAGAGTTAAAAAAAATGTTGAAAACAATATTTATTTATTCATTTATTTGTTTGAGATCATGAGGAATCCCAATGAGCTTTTCCAAGGCCCTCCCTGACTGCACTAGCAAATAGTTTTTACAGAGCTGGTTTGCTTGTCCCAGCATCTGACCCTCCTCTTTTCCCAGCACGGGCTTGGGACCAGCCACGGTAGAGTTAAAAAAATGTTGAAAACATTATTTATTTATTTATTCATTTATTTGTTTGAGATCCTGAGGAATCCCAATGAGCTTTTCCAAGGCCCTCCCTGACCGCAGTAGCAAAAAGATTTTACAGAGCTGGTTTGCTTGTCCCAGCATCTGACCCTCCTCTTTTCACAGCACGGGCTTGGGACCGGCCACGGCAGAGTTAAAAAAATGTTGAAAACATTATTTATTTGAGATCCTGAGGAATCCCAATGAGCTTTTCCAAGGCCCTCCCTGACCGCAGTAGCAAATAGATTTTACAGAGCTGGTTTGCTTGTCCCAGCATCTGACCCTCCTCTTTTCACAGCACGGGCTTGGGACCGGCCACGGCAGAGTTAAAAAAATGTTGAAAACATTATTTATTTATTTGTTCATTTATTTGTTTGAGATCTTGAGGAATCCCAATGAGTTTTTCGAAGGCCCTCCCTGACCGCAGTAGAAAATAGTTTTTACAGAGCTGGTTTGCTTGTCCCAGCATCTGACCCTCCTCTTTTCACAGCACGGGCTTGGGACCGGCCACGGCAGAGTTAAAAAAATGTTGAAAACATTATTTATTTATTCATTTATTTGTTTGAGATCCTGAGGAATCCCAATGAGCTTTTCCAAGGCCCTCCCTGACCGAAGTAGCAAATAGTTTTTACAGAGTTGGTTTGCTTGTCCCAGCATCTGACCCTCCTCTTTTCACAGCACGGGCTTGGGACCGACCACGGCAGAGTTAAAAAAATGTTGAAAACATTATTTATTTATTTATTCATTTATTTGTTTGAGATCATGAGGAATCCCAATGAGCTTTTCCAAGGCCCTCCCTGACCGCAGTAGCAAATAGTTTTTTTTACAGAGCTGGTTTGCTTGTTCCAGCATCTGACCCTCTTCTTTTCACAGCACGGGCTTGGGACCGGCCACGGCAGAGTTAAAAAAATGTTGAAAACATTATTTATTTATTTATTCATTTATTTGTTTGAGATCCTGAGGAATCCCAATGAGCTTTTCCAAGGCCCTCCCTGACCGCAGTAGCAAATAGTTTTTTTTACAGAGCTGGTTTGCTTGTCTCAGCATCTGACCCTCCTCTTTTCACAGCACGGGCTTGGGACCGTCCACGGCAGAGTTTAAAAAATGTTGAAAACATTATTTATTTATTCATTTATTTGTTTGAGATCCTGAGGAATCCCAATGAGCTTTTCCAAGGCCCTCCCTGACCGTAGTAGCAAATAGTTTTTACAGAGCTGGTTTGCTTGTCCCAGCATCTGACCCTCCTCTTTTCACAGCACGGGCTTGGGACCGGCCACGGCAGAGTTAAAAAAAAATGTTGAAAACATTATTTATTTATTCATTTATTTGTTTGAGATCATGAGGAATCCCAATGAGCTTTTCCAAGGCCCTCCCTGACTGCACTAGCAAATAGTTTTTACAGAGCTGGTTTGCTTGTCCCAGCATCTGACCCTCCTCTTTTCACAGCACGGGCTTGGGACCAGCCACGGTAGAGTTAAAAAAATGTTGAAAACATTATTTATTTATTTATTCATTTATTTGTTTGAGATCCTGAGGAATCCCAATGAGCTTTTCCAAGGCCCTCCCTGACCGCAGTAGCAAATAGATTTTACAGAGCTGGTTTGCTTGTCCCAGCATCTGACCCTCCTCTTTTCACAGCACGGGCTTGGGACCGACCACGGCAGAGTTAAAAAAAATGTTGAAAACAATATTTATTTATTCATTTATTTGTTTGAGATCATGAGGAATCCCAATGAGCTTTTCCAAGGCCCTCCCTGACTGCACTAGCAAATAGTTTTTACAGAGCTGGTTTGCTTGTCCCAGCATCTGACCCTCCTCTTTTCCCAGCACGGGCTTGGGACCAGCCACGGTAGAGTTAAAAAAATGTTGAAAACATTATTTATTTATTTATTCATTTATTTGTTTGAGATCCTGAGGAATCCCAATGAGCTTTTCCAAGGCCCTCCCTGACCGCAGTAGCAAAAAGATTTTACAGAGCTGGTTTGCTTGTCCCAGCATCTGACCCTCCTCTTTTCACAGCACGGGCTTGGGACCGGCCACGGCAGAGTTAAAAAAATGTTGAAAACATTATTTATTTGAGATCCTGAGGAATCCCAATGAGCTTTTCCAAGGCCCTCCCTGACCGCAGTAGCAAATAGATTTTACAGAGCTGGTTTGCTTGTCCCAGCATCTGACCCTCCTCTTTTCACAGCACGGGCTTGGGACCGGCCACGGCAGAGTTAAAAAAATGTTGAAAACATTATTTATTTATTTGTTCATTTATTTGTTTGAGATCTTGAGGAATCCCAATGAGTTTTTCGAAGGCCCTCCCTGACCGCAGTAGAAAATAGTTTTTACAGAGCTGGTTTGCTTGTCCCAGCATCTGACCCTCCTCTTTTCACAGCACGGGCTTGGGACCGGCCACGGCAGAGTTAAAAAAATGTTGAAAACATTATTTATTTATTCATTTATTTGTTTGAGATCCTGAGGAATCCCAATGAGCTTTTCCAAGGCCCTCCCTGACCGAAGTAGCAAATAGTTTTTACAGAGTTGGTTTGCTTGTCCCAGCATCTGACCCTCCTCTTTTCACAGCACGGGCTTGGGACCGACCACGGCAGAGTTAAAAAAATGTTGAAAACATTATTTATTTATTTATTCATTTATTTGTTTGAGATCATGAGGAATCCCAATGAGCTTTTCCAAGGCCCTCCCTGACCGCAGTAGCAAATATTTTTTTTTACAGAGCTGGTTTGCTTGTTCCAGCATCTGACCCTCTTCTTTTCACAGCACGGGCTTGGGACCGGCCACGGCAGAGTTAAAAAAATGTTGAAAACATTATTTATTCATTTATTTGTTTGAGATCCTGATGAATCCCAATGAGCTTTTCCAAGGCCCTCCCTGACCGCAGTAGCAAATAGTTTTTACAGAGCTGGTTTGCTTGTCCCAGCATCTGACCCTCCTCTTTTCACAGCACGGGCTTGGGACAGACCACGGCAGAGTTAAAAAAAATGTTGAAAACATTATTTATTTATTCATTTATTTGTTTGAGATCATGAGGAATCCCAATGAGCTTTTCCAAGGCCCTCCCTGACTGCACTAGCAAATAGTTTTTACAGAGCTGGTTTGCTTGTCCCAGCATCTGACCCTCCTCTTTTCACAGCACGGGCTTGGGACCGGCCACGGCAGAGTTAAAAAAATGTTGAAAACATTATTTATTTATTTATTCATTTATTTGTTTGAGATCCTGAGGAATCCCAATGAGCTTTTCCAAGGCCCTCCCTGACCGCAGTAGCAAATAGTTTTTACAGAGCTGGTTTGCTTGTCCCAGCATCTGACCCTCTTCTTTTCACAGCACGGGCTTGGGACCGGCCATGGCAGAGTTAAAAAAATGTTGAAAACATTATTTATTTATTCATTTTTTTGTTTGAGATCCTGAGGAATCCCAATAAGCTTTTCCAAGGCCCTCCCTGACCGCAGTAGCAAATAGTTTTTACAGAGCTGGTTTGCTTGTCCCAGCATCTGACCCTCCTCTTTTCACAGCACGGGCTTGGGACTGGCCACGGCAGAGTTATAAAAATGTTGAAAACATTATTTATTTATTTATTCATTTATTTGTTTGAGATCCTGAGGAATCCCAATGAGCTTTTCCAAAACCCTCCCTGACCACAGTAGAAAATAGTTTTTACAGAGCTGGTTTGCTTGTCCCAGCCTCTGACCCTCCTCTTTTCACAGCACGGGCTTGGGACCGGCCACGGCAGAGTTAAAAAAATGTTGAAAACATTATTTATTTATTGATTTATTTGTTTGAGATCCTGAGGAATCCCAATGAGCTTTTCCAAGGCCCTCCCTGACCGCAGTAGCAAATAGTTTTTACAGAGCTGGTTTGCTTGTCCCAGCATCTGACCCTCCTCTTTTCACAGTACGGGCTTGGGACCGGCCACGGCAGAGTTAAAAAAATGTTGAAAACATTATTTATTTATTTATTCATTTATTTGTTTGAGATCCTGAGGAATCCCAATGAGCTTTTCCAAGGCCCTCCCTGACCGCAGTAGCAAATAGTTTTTACAGAGCTGGTTTGCTTGTCCCAGCATCTGACCCTCCTCTTTTCACAGCACGGGCTTGGGACCGGCCACGGCAGAGTTAAAAAAATGTTGAAAACATTATTTATTTATTTATTCATTTATTTGTTTGAGATCCTGAGGAATCCCAATGAGCTTTTCCAAGGTCCTCCCTGACTGCAGTAGCAAATAGTTTTTACAGAGCTGGTTTGCTTGTCCCAGCATCTGACCCTCCTCTTTTCAAAGCACGGGCTTGGGACCGACCACGGCAGAGTTAAAAAAAATGTTGAAAACATTATTTATTTATTCATTTATCATATTTTCTATTCCGCTATTCAATTAAAACCTTTGGGGATCAATTAAATTGCGTGATAGTCTGTGTCGGTACGTGTGAGATCCACCTTTCCAAGTTTTTGGGGTTCATCTCATACTTCTGAAGATTTGAGGGTGCTGCCTGTTCCATACTCCTCCTCCTACTCCTCAACCATCCTTTTAGGGGTACAAACAATAGTAATTGGGGCCTAGTGTGGTGGTGTACGTGTGAGATACATACACTTTCTTTTTGATCATATTTTCTATTCCGCTATTCAATTAAATCCTTTGGGGATCAATTAAATTGCGTGATAGTCTGTGTCGGTACGTGTGAGATCCACCTTTCCAAGTTTTTGGGGTTCATCTCATACTTCTGAAGATTTGAGGGTGCTGCCTGTTCCATACTCCTCCTCCTACTGCTCAACCATCCTTTTAGGGGTACAAACAATAGTAATTGGGGCCTAGTGTGGTGGTGTACGTGTGAGATACATACACTTTCTTTTTGATCATATTTTCTATTCCGCTATTCAATTAAATCCTTTGGGGATCAATTAAATTGCGTGATAGTCTGTGTCGGTACGTGTGAGATCCACCTTTCCAAGTTTTTGGGGTTCATCTCATACTTCTGAAGATTTGAGGGTGCTGCCTGTTCCATACTCCTCCTCCTACTGCTCAACCATCCTTTTAGGGGTACAAACAATAGTAATTGGGGCCTAGTGTGGTGGTGTACGTGTGAGATACATACACTTTCTTTTTGATCATATTTTCTATTCCGCTATTCAATTAAATCCTTTGGGGATCAATTAAATTGCGTGATAGTCTGTGTCGGTACGTGTGAGATCCACCTTTCCAAGTTTTTGGGGTTCATCTCATACTTCTGAAGATTTGAGGGTGCTGCCTGTTCTATACTCTTCCTACTCCTCATCCATCCTTTTAGGGGTACAAACAATAGTAATTGGGGCCTAGTGTGGTTGTGTACGTGCGAGATACATACAGTTTTTTTGATCATATTTCCTATTCCGCTATTCAATAAAAACCTTTGGGGATCAATTAAATTGCGTGATAGTCTGTGTCGGTACGTGTGAGATCCACCTTTCCAAGTTTTTTGGGTTCATCTCATACTTCTGAAGATTTGAGGGTGCTGCCTGTTCCATACTCCTCCTCCTACTGCTCATCCATCCTTTTAGGGGTACAAACAATAGTAATTGGGGCCTAGTGTGGTGGTGTACGTGTGAGATACATACACTTTCTTTTTGATCATATTTTCTATTCCGCTATTCAATAAAAACCTTTCTAGGGCAAGATCTTAAATTACAGAAATATGAGGAGACCGTCAAATAAGGGCCGTGGCCTGGGTCGTGGTGCTGCTGGTAGAACTCCTGTTGCAAGGAGAGGACGTGGTCGATCTGTGCCAGCTACACGCACAAGTGAAACACTTTCCTCAAGTGTGAGTAGGCGACAGAACCTGCATCAGTATTTGGTAGGGCATCATACGCCTCTAGAAGTGATGAGGCCAGAACAAGTGGAGGCAATAGTAGATTGGTTTGCTGCTGACAGTGCCTCCAGTTCCTTCACATTGTCTCCCACCCAGTCTACTGCAGAAATGTCACAGTTGGCACCTGCAGCCGATGTCCAACCGTCTTTCACCTCACCCCCTTGCAAATCAGGCAAGCAGTCTGAGCCCCAAGCCATACAGCAGTCTCTTCTTCTTTTTGATGACTCTGTCAGCAGGGTTTCCCAGGGCCATCCACCTAGCCCTGCCCCAGAAGTGGAAGAGATTGAGTGCAGCGATGCCCAACCACTTATTTCTCAAGATGAGTACATGCAAGGACCATCGCAGCACGTCTCCGATGATGACGAAACGCAGGTGCCAACTGCTGCGGCGTTCAGCATTGTGGAGACCGACAAGGAGGGCAGGGGTGAAGACTGGGTGGAAGATGATGTGGAGGACGATGAGGTCCTCGACCCCACATGGAATGAACGTCATGCAGGTGACCTGAGTAGTTTGGAGGAAGAGGCGGTGGTCGCACAGAGCCACCAGCACAGCAGAAGAGGGAGCAGGGTGCAGAAGCGGAGCGGCCGTGCCCTAGACACTACGCCCGCTACTGCCCAACGCAGCAAGGGAACAAGCGCACCAAAGTCAGCTCAAAGGAGTTCTCTAGCGTGAAAGTTCTTTAGAAAATGTGCTGATGACAGGACACGAGTGGTTTGCACCCTGTGCAATCAGAGCTTGAAGCGAGGCATAAACCTTCTCAACCTGAGCACAACCTGCATGATCAGGCATCTAAGTGCAAAGCACGAGCTGCAGTGGAGTACACACCTTCAAAACCAAGAAACGTCTCTGGCTCATCCTGCTTCCTCTTCTGCTGCAGTCTCGGCCGCTCCAGCCACATCTGTAGTGATACCGGCACCTGCCACCCCGCAAACAGACGATCTGTCAGCAACACCACCACCTGGGTCACCAACAACCATCTCCACAATGTCCCGTGGAAGCGTTCAGCTTTCCATCTCCCAAACACTTGAGAGGAAGAGGAAGTACCCCCCTACCCACCCGCGATCCCTGGCCCTGAATGCCAGCATTTCAAAATTATTGGCCTTTGAAATGCTGTCATTCCGTCTGGTGGAGACGCACAGTTTTAAAAACCTTATGTCGGTGGCTGTCCCACAGTACGTCGTGCCCAGCTGCCACTACTTTTCCAGGCAAGCCATCCCTTCCCTGCACAACCAAGTGGGGGAAAAAATCAGGTGTGCACTGCGCAACGCCATCTGTGCCAAGGTCCACCTAACTACCGATACGTGGACCAGTAAGCACGGTCAGGGGCGTTATATCTCCCTAACGGCACACTGGGTAAATGCAGTGGCGGATGGGCCTGAGGCGGATAGCAATTTGGCGCATGTCCTTCCACCACCGAGGATTGCAGGGCGCTTCAGTTTGCCTCCTGTTCCTAACTCCTCCTACTCCGCTTCCTCATCCTTGCCTTTTTGGGGGACAAACCACACACCGCGCAGGAGTTGTGGAGGAGTATGGAACAGCAGACAAATGAGTGGTTGCTGCCAGCGAGCCTCAAGCCCGGCCTGGTGGTGTGCGATAACGGGCGAAATCTCATAGCAGCTCTGGGCCTAGCCGGTTTGACGCACATCCCTTGCCTGGCGCATGTGCTGAATTTGGTGGTGCAGAGGTTCCTTAAAAACTACCCCGATATGTCAGAGCTGCTGCAGAAAGTGCGGGCCGTTTGTGTGCACTTTCGGCGTTCTCACTCTGCTGCTGCTCGCCTGGCAGCGCTGCAGCGTAACTTCGGCCTTCCCGCTCACCGCCTCATATGTGACGTGCCCACAAGGTGGAACTCCACCTTGCACATGCTGGAAAGACTGTGCGAGCAGCAGCAGGCCATAGTGGAGTTTCAGCTGCAGCACGCGCGCGTGAGTCGCTCTGCGGAACAGCACCACTTCACCACCAATAACTGGGCCTCCATGCAAGACCTGTGTGCCTTGTTGCGCTGTTTTGAGTACTCCACCAACATGGCCAGTGGCAATGACGCCGTTCTCAGCTTAACTATCCAACTTCTATGCCTCCTTGAAAAAACAATTTGGGCGATGATGGAAGAGGATGTGGCACAGGATGAGGAGGAGGAGGAGGATGAAGAGGTAACATTTCCAAGGCTTTCAGGGCAGTCATTCGCAAGGGACTCCGAGGGTGGGTTCCTGCACACACAAACGCCAGGGACACAATTGTCCAGCAGGGGCACAGTTCTGGAGGATGAGGAGGAGGAGGAGGAGGAGGAGGAGCTGGAGGAGGAGATGGAACCATGTTCACAGCAGGGTGGCACCCAGGCCAGCTCATGGCCATCACTGGTGCGTGGCTGGGGGGATACAGAGGACACGGACGATACACCTCCCACAGAGGACAGCCTTTCGTTGCCTCTGGGCAGCCTGGCACACATGAGCGATTACATGCTGCAGTGTCTCCACAACGACCGCCGAGTTGCCCACATTCTAACTTGTGCTGATTACTGGGTGGCCACGCTGCTGGATCCCCGTTACAAGGACAACATACCATCCTTAATTCACTCACTGGAGCATGATCGCAAGATGCGCGAGTACAAGCGCACGCTGGTAGACGCCATGCTGCTGGCATTCCCATCTGACAGCGGGGCCGCAGTGGAAGCACAAGGCAGAGGAGGAGGAGGTCGCCAACGCAACCAGGGCACCGCCAGCACCTCGGAAGGCAGGGTTAGCATGGCCGAAATGTGGAAAAGCTTTGTCAGCACGCCACAACAAACAGCAGCACCAGCAGCTCAGATGGAACGTCTTAGCAGGAGGCAGCATTTTACCAACATGGTGGAGCAGTATGTGTGCACACGCTTACATGTAGTGAATGACGGGTCTGCCCCCTTCAACTTCTGGGTCTCCAAATTGGGCACATGGTCTGAGCTTGCCCTTTACGCCTTGGAGGTGCTGGCATGCCCTGCAGCCAGTGTATTATCTGAACGGGTATTTAGCACGGCTGGGGGTGTTATAACAGACAAGCGCAGCCGCCTGTCCAGAGACAATGTGGACAAGCTCACGTTCATTAAAATGAACCAGGCATGGATCCCACGGGACTTTTCCGTACCTTATGCAGAATAGCAATGGATACCGACCTTACCCACCCATTGTTCCATTTTTGCTCTTTCTCACTCTTTTGGGGTGTACCCTCATTTAAAATTTGTGAAAAGAAGCAGTGTTGGCTACCTCGTCCTCCTCCTCAGGGCCAGATTAACGTAGGGGCTATTGGAGCTGCAGCTCCAGGCCCCTACCTTTTATATAGGCCCCGGGTTGGCCATATTCACTGTTACCGCTCTTCTGTCACTTGTAAACACAGAAGTCTGGCTTCTATGCTCGCTTCCCCAGGCAGCACCCTCAGAACCTCCCCACACAGCGTGAAGGCCGGACAAGGAGGGACAGTTGCCGATGCATGGATGTGTTTATGGGCTTCAGAGACAGCATCCCATGTTGAATTAGGCATGCATGGCTGCACCCTTCCTCCTCTGGGTGCATGCCAAGGCACGGCCCTTAAGGCCCTTCAAAATCCTCAGCACCAAGCCCATGATGCTCTTAATCCGGCCCTGGTCCTCCTCCACCGCCGCTTCCACCTACACCGCCCATAGGTGTGCACAGCCTATTGCATTAAGGTGTGCACCCCAAAGTTGAAATACACATGCATGTGTTTGCCTACAGGTACATGGCCCCGATACATTACTGTCCCTGCTGGCAAAGAGAAATAGAGCAGAGCAGGTCCGAGGGAGATCTTTCCCATCTCCTCACTGGCAATGCTATGTGCCCTAGGTGATTAGGGTGTGCCCAGGCACACCCGGCACACCCTGTGCGCATGCCTATGTCACCGCCACATCCACCACCACCTCAACCTCCCTCCTACTCCATATGGGCCTCGTCCTTCAGAGATAAAGAAGAACATTGTTTTATTTTTCTGTTTTTTTTGTTGTTTTAAGTTATTTCCCTATCCACATTTGTTTGCAGAGCACTTGCCATGCTCTTAATTACGTTTTGCTGCCATTTGCAGCACTCTAGCCCTTTCCTTTGGTGTTTTAGAGCCATTTTAGTAACTTAAAGTTCGGGTCCCCATTGACTTCAATGGGGTTTGGTGTCCGGGAAAAGTTCGGTAAAAGTCCGGGACACGGACCCGGACTTTTTTTTAAAGTTCGGCTGAACCAGTCGAACACGGACATCTAGGTGTCCGCTCAACCCTACTCATCAATCATCATCATCATTATCATCATCATTATCATCATCAATATCAATCATCATTATCAATATCAATCATCATTAATCTATATCACTATATCATCATCAATATTAACCATCAGCATCATCATCAAGATTAACCATCAGCATCATCATCACCCCCTATAATAAAACACTGAGGGAGAGAAGCGGCAAAAAGCATACTAGCACATTATGATAGGCTTACCTTAAATATCCACTGACAGGGCTTCCATCTTCACAGGCTCTGGTCACTTGAATGGCGACAATCCAGCAAAAGTGGTTGGTCCTGGTCTAGAGGAGGTCGGCTTGGCATTTGGAGAAATCCTGGGAAATAGATCTGTCCCAAGATTGCCATACCAAGCCGGCCAGGAGGAAGCTTGGGAACCCAAGCATATCCTCACGCCTGCACTTGTCCCTTTGGTTAAACGTGCTTTGGGTGAACAGGTCCTTCTGTCTGTCCTCCGTAAAAAGAGGTATACCTTCTTTCCCCTTTGACAGTCGAGCCGAAGCACACAGACGGGACAGCAGGAAAGAACTCAGTAAGGACAGCAGGGAAGCATTCTGATAGGCATTTACTATGAATGTCATAATAAACAGGCCTCTCTACTAATCCCATACAAAACTAAAACTAGCCTTCTCTTTAAAAGTAAGTCGTAGGACTGTCTAAACAGGTTCTTTTTAACCCATTGCACAGAATACTGCAGGTTACAAGATGGCAGGGTATTCCAACCACCCATACTCAGGGAGTTCCCTCAAATATCCGCAGCAACCTTTCTGATCAACATCCTATAATGGAACACTGAGGGAGAGAAGCAGCAAAACGCATACTAGCACATTAGGATAGGCTTACCTTTAAACATCCACTGACAGGGCTTCCATCGTCACCTGGTTTTCTGGCCTCCAACCACCCCTATAGCCATTACTGACCTCAAGCCTCCACTATATCCAGTTCAACACACGCCTAAGTATAACCCTTACTACCTCATTATCAATATCAATAATCATTAATCTTTATCATCATCAATATTAATCATCATCATCATCAATATTAATCATCATCATCATCAATATCAATCATCATCATCAATATCAATATCAATATAATCATCAATACCAATATCAATCATCATCAATATCAATCATCATCATCATCAATCATCATCATCAACAATAACAATAACAAACATCATTATAAAAATCATTCATCGTTATTAATATCAATCATCATCATCATCAATCATCATAATTAATAATCATCAATATCAGTCATCATCAATCATCATCAATATCAATCATCATCTTAATCTTCATCATCAATATCAATCATCATTATCATTATCATCAATAATCATCATTACCATCATCATAAGCATCATTAATAACAATTATCATCATCATCATTAATATTCGTCAATATCAATCATCATCATCATCATTAAAAAATCAATTATTAACATCATCAATATTAATTATCATCATCAATATCACTCATCATCAATCATCATCATTATCATCATCAATGTCAATCATCATCGTAAGCATCATTAATATCAATTATCATCACCGTCATCATCATCATCAATATCAATCATCATCATCATCATCATCAATATCAATATCAATATAATCATCATCAATATCAATCATCATCATCAACAATAACAAACATCATTATAAAAATCATTCATCGTTATTAATATCAATCATCATCATCATCAATCATCATAATTAATAATCATCAATATCAGTCATCATCAATCATCATCATCAATATCAATCATCATCTTAATCTTCATCATCAATATCAATCATCATTATCATTATCATCAATATCAATCATCATCATTACCATCATCATAAGCATCATTAATAACAATTAGCATCATCATCATTAATATTCGTCAATATCAATCATCATCATCATTAAAAAATCAGTTATCAACATCATCAATATTAATTATCATCATCAATATCACTCATCATCAATCATCATGATTATCATCATCAATGTCAATCATCATCGTAAGCATCATTAATATCAATTATCATCACCGTCATCATCATCTTCAATATCAATCATCATCATCATTATCAATATCAATCATCATCATCATCATCATCAATCATCATAATTAATCATCATCAATATCAGTCATCATCAATCATCATCATCAATATCAATCATCATCTTAATCTTCATCATCAATATCAATCATCATCATCATAATTATCATCAATATCAATCATCATTATCATTATCATCAATATCAATCATCATCATTACCATCATCATAAGCATCATTAATAACAATTATCATCATCATCATTAATATTCTTCAATATCAATCATCATCATCATCATTAAAAAATCAATTATCAACATCATCAATATTAGTCATCATCATCAATATCACTCATCATCAATCATCATCATTATCATCATCATTATCATTAATATCAATCATTATTATCAATATCAATCATCATTAATCTATATCACTATATCATCATCAATATTAACCATCAGCATCATCATCAATATTAACCATCAGCATCATCATCACCCCCTATAATGGAACACCGAGGGAGAGAAGCGACAAAAAGCATACTCGCACATTATGATAGGCTTACCTTAAATATCCACTGACAGGGCTTCCATCTTCACAGGCTCTGGTCACTTGAATGGCGACAATCCAGAAAAAGTGGTTGGTCCTCGTCTAGAGGAGGTCGGCTTGGCATTTGGAGAAATCCTGGGAAATTGATCTGTCCCAAGACTGCCATACAAAGCCGGCCAGGAGGAAGCTTGGGAACCCAAGCATATCCTCACGCCTGCACTTGTCCCTTTGGTTAAACGTGCTTTGGGCGAACAGGTCCTTCTGTCTGTCCTCCGTAAAAAGAGGTATACCTTCTTTCCCCTTTGACAGTCGAGCCGAAGCACACAGACGGGACAGCAGGAAAGAACTCAGTAAGGACAGCAGGGAAGCATTCTGATAGGCATTTACTATGAATGTCATAATAAACAGGCCTCTCTACTAATCCCATAGAAAACTAAAACTAGCCTTCTCTTTAAAATTAAGTCGTAGGACTGTCTAAACAGGTTCTTTTTAACCCATTGCACAGAGTACTGCAGGTTACAAGATGGCAGAGTATTCCAACCACCCATACTCAGGGAGTTCCCTCATATATCCGCAGCAACCTTTCTGATCAACATCCTATAATGGAACACTGAGGGAGAGAAGCAGCAAAACGCATACTAGCACATTAGGATAAGCTTACCTTTAAACATCCACTGACAGGGCTTCCATTGTCACCTGGTTTTCTGGCCTCCACCTCCCCTATAGTCAGTCCAACACATGCCTAATAAAAGTACAAACCTTCAACCTACATATAGAGGGTTCAACACACACCTAATATAAAAAATACTGGAACCCAGCCTCCCCTATAGCTACTCCAACACACGCCTAAGTACAAACCTTCAACCTCCATATAAAAGGTCAAACACACACCTAAAAACTACTGGCCTCCAACCGCCCCTATAGCCAATCCAACATTCGCCTAATAAAAGAACAAACATTCAACCTCCATATAGATGGTCTAACACCTAAAAAAATACTGACCTTCAACCTCCCCTATAGCCAGTCCAACCCACGCCTAAGTATTAACCTTCAACCTCCATTTAGAGGGTCCAACACACACCTAAAACAAAAAATGGCCTCTAACCCCCCCTATAGTCAGTCCAACACACATCAAAAAATTACAAAACTTACACCTCCATATAGAGTGTTGAACACACATCTAAAAATAATAAATTGCTGGCCTCCAACCTTCCCTATAGCCATTCTAACACACGCCTAATAAGAGTACAAACCTTCAACTTCCATATTGAGGGTCCAACACACACCTTAAAAAATAATGGCCTTCAACCTCCCCTACAACTAAAACAAGGAAAAACCTTCAACATCCATATAGAGGGTCGAACACACACCTAAAAAAATTACTGGCCTCCAACCTCCCCTATTGCCAATTCAACACACACCTACTAAAAGTACAAACCTTAAACCTCCATATAAAAGGTCAAACACTTAAAAAAAATTACTGGTTTCCAACTTCCCTTATAGCCAGTCCAACACATGTCTAATAGAAGAACAAACATTCAACACACCTAAAAAATACTGGCCTCCAACCTCCCCTATAGCCAGTCCAACACAGGCCTGAGTATACAATCCTTCAACCTACATATAGGAGGGGTCCAATACACACCTAGAAGAAATTACTGGCCTCCAATATTCCCTATAGCCAATCCAAAACATACCTGATAAAAGTACAAACCTTCAACCTCCATATAGAAGGTCAAAACACACAACTAGAAAATTACTGGCCTCCAACCTCCCCTATAGCCAGACCAACACACACCTAATAAAAGTACAAACCTTCAACCTCCATTTAGAGGATCCAACACACACATTTAAAAAAGAAAAAACGAATAGCCTCCTACTCATAATAAAAGTACAAACCTTCAACCTCCATATAAAAGGTCAAACACACAGCTAGAAAATGACTGGCCTCCAACCTTGCCTATAGCCAGTCCAACACACACCTAATTATAATCCTTCAACCTACATATAGAGGGCCCAATACACTCCTGAAATAAAAATAAATAGGGGCCTCCAACCTCCCCTATAGCCAGACCAACACACGCCTAAGTACAAACCTTCAACCTCCAAGTAGAGGGTTCAACACACACCTAAAAAAATTGGTGGCCTCCAACCTCACCGATTGCCAGTCCAACACACCCCTAATAAAAGAACAAACATTGAACACACCTAAATAAACTGGCCTCACACCACCCCTATAGCCTTTACTGACCTCAAGCCTCCACTATATCCAGTTCAACACACGCCTAAGTATAACCCTTACAACCTCATTATCAATATCAATAATCATTCATCTTTATCATCATCATCAATATCAATCATCATCATCATCAATATCAATCATCATCATCATCAATATCAATCATCATCATCATCAATATCATTCATCATCATCATCGATATCATTCATCATCATCATCATCATCATCATCATCAATATCAAACATCATTATAAAAATAATTCATCGTTATTAATATCAATCATCATCATCAATCATCATAATTAATCATCATCAATATCAGTCATCATCAATATCAATCATCATCTTAATCTTCATCAATATCAATCATCATCATCATCATCATCAATATCAATCATCATTATCATTATCATCAATATCAATCATCATCATTACCATCATCATAAGCATCATTAATAACAATTATCATCATCATCATTAATATTCTTCAATAACAATCATCATCATTAAAAAATCAATTATCAACATCATCAATATTAATTATCATCATCAATATCACTCATCATCAATCATCATCATCAATGTCAATCATCATCATCATGATTATCATCATCATAAGCATCATTAATATCAATTATCATCACCGTCATCATCATCATCAATATCATCATTATCATCATCAATATCAATCATCATCATCATAAGCTTCATTAATAACAATTAGCATCATCATCATTAATATTCGTCAATATCAATCATCATCATCATTAAAAAATCAATTATCATCATTGATATTAATTATCATCATCAATATCACTCATCATCAATCATCATCATTATCATCATCAATGTCAATCATCATCGTAAGCATCATTAATATCAATTATCATCACCGTCATCATCATCTTCAATATCAATCATCATCATCATTATCAATATCAATCATCATCATCATCATCATCATCAATCATCATAATTAATCATCATCAATATCAGTCATCATCAATCATCATCATCAATATCAATCATCATCTTAATCTTCATCATCAATATCAATCATCATCATCAGAATTATCATCAATATCATTCATCATTATCATCAATATCAATCATCATCATTACCATCATCATAAGCATCATTAATAACAATTATCATCATCATCATTAATATTCTTCAATATCAATCATCATCATTAAAAAATCAATTATCAACATCATCAATATTAATCATCATCATCAATATCACTCATCAATCATCATCATCATTATCATTATCATCATCAATATCAATCATCATTATCAATATCAATCATTAATCTATATCACTATATCATCATCAATATTAACCATCAGCATCATCATCAATATTAACCATCAGCATCATCATCACCCCCTATAATGGAACACTGAGGGAGAGAAGCGGCAAAAAGCATACTAGCACATTATGATAGGCTTACCTTAAATATCCACTGACAGGGCTTCCATCTTCACAGACTCTGGTCACTTGAATGGCGACAATCCAGAAAAAGTGGTTGGTCCTCGTCTAGAGGAGGTCGGCTTGGCATTTGGAGAAATCCTGGGAAATTGATCTGTCCCAAGATTGCCATACCAAGCCGGCCAGGAGGGAGCTTGGGAACCCAAGCATATCCTCACGCCTGCACTTGTCCCTTTGGTTAAACGTGCTTTGGGTGAACAGGTCCTTCTGTCTGTCCTCCGTAAAAAGAGGTATACCTTCTTTCCCCTTTGACAGTCGAGCCGAAGCACACAGACGGGACAGCAGGAAAGAACTCAGTAAGGACAGCAGGGAAGCATTCTGATAGGCATTTACTATGAATGTCATAATAAACAGGCCTCTCTACTAATCCCATACAAAACTAAAACTAGCCTTCTCTTTAAAAGTAAGTCGTAGGACTGTCTAAACAGGTTCTTTTTAACCCATTGCACAGAGTACTGCAGGTTACAAGATGGCAGGGTATTCCAACCACCCATACTCAGGGAGTTCCCTCATATATCCGCAGCAACCTTTCTGATCAACATCCTATAATGGAACACTGAGGGAGAGAAGCAGCAAAACGCATACTAGCACATTAGGATAGGCTTACCTTTAAACATCCACTGACAGGGCTTCCATCGTCACCTGGTTTTCTGGCCTCCAACCACCCCTATACCCATTACTGACCTCAAGCCTCCACTATATCCAGTTCAACACACGCCTAAGTATAACCCTTACTACCTCATTATCAATATCAATAATCATTAATCTTTATCATCATCAATATTAATCATCATCATCATCAATATCAATCATCATCATCATCAATATCAATATAATCATCAATATCAATCATCATCAATATCAATCATCATCATCATCAATCATCATCATCAACAATAACAATAACAAACATCATTATAAAAATCATTCATCGTTATTAATATCAATCATCATCATCATCATCAATCATCATAATAATCATCAATATCAGTCATCATCAATCATCATCATCAATATCAATCATCATCTTAATCTTCATCATCAATATCAATCATCATTATCATTATCATCAATAATCATCATTACCATCATCATAAGCATCATTAATAACAATTATCATCATCATCATTAATATTCGTCAATATCAATCATCATCATCATCATCATTAAAAAATCAATTATTAACATCATCAATATTAATTATCATCATCAATATCACTCATCATCAATCATCATCATTATCATCATCAATGTCAATCATCATCGTAAGCATCATTAATATCAATTATCATCACCGTCATCATCATCATCAATATCAATCATCATCATCATCATCATCATCATCAATATCAATCATCATCATCATCATCATCAATATCAATATAATCATCATCAATATAAATATCAATCATCATCAATATCAATCATCATCATCATCAATCATCATCATCAACAATAACAACAAACATCATTATAAAAATCATTCATCGTTATTAATATCAATCATCATCATCATCATCATCAATCATCATAATTAATAATCATCAATATCAGTTATCATCAATCATCATCATCAATATCAATCATCATCTTAATCTTCATCATCAATATCAATCATCGTTATCATTATCATCAATATCAATCATCATCATTACCATCATCATAAGCATCATTAATAACAATTAGCATCATCATCATTAATATTCGTCAATATCAATCATCATCATCATTAAAAAATCACTTATCAACATCATCAATATTAATTATCATCATCAATATCACTCATCATCAATCATCATCATTATCATCATCAATGTCAATCATCATCGTACGCATCATTAATATCAATTATCATCACCGTCATCATCATCTTCAATATCAATCATCATCATCATTATCAATATCAATCATCATCATCATCATCATCATCATCAAACATCATAATTAATCATCATCAATATCAGTCATCATCAATCATCATCATCAATATCAATCATCATCTTAATCTTCATCATCAATATCAATCATCATCATCATAATTATCATCAATATCAATCATCATTATCATTATCATCAATATCAATCATCATCATTACCATCATCATAAGCATCATTAATAACAATTAGCCTCATCATCATTAATATTCGTCAATATCAATCATCATCATCATTAAAAAATCAATTATCAACATCATCAATATTAATTATCATCATCAATATCACTCATCATCAATCATCAATCATCATCATCATCAATGTCAATCATCATCGTAAGCAACATTAATATCAATTATCATCACCGTCATCATCATCTTCAATATCAATCATCATCATCATTATCAATATCAATCATCATCATCATCATCAATCATCATAATTAATCATCATCAATATCAGTCATCATCAATCATCATCATCAATATCAATCATCATCTTAATCTTCATCATCAATATCTATCATCATTATCATTATCATCAATATCAATCATCATCATTACCATCATCATAAGCATCATTAATAACAATTATCATCATCATCATTAATATTCTTCAATATCAATCATCATCATCATCATTAAAAAATCAATTATCAACATCATCAATATTAATCATCATCAATATCACTCATCATCAATCATCATCATTATCATCATCATTATCATCAATATCAATCATCATTATCAATATCAATCATCATTAATCTATATCACTATATCATCATCAATATTAACCATCAGCATCATCATCAATATTAACCATCAGCATCATCATCACCCCCTATAATGGAACACCGAGGGAGAGAAGCGTCAAAAAGCATACTAGCACATTATGATAGGCTTACCTTAAATATCCACTGACAGGGCTTCCATCTTCACAGGCTCTGGTCACTTGAATGGCGACAATCCAGCAAAAGTGGTTGGTCCTCGTCTAGAGGAGGTCGGCTTGGCATTTGGAGAAATCCTGGGAAATAGATCTGTCCCAAGATTGCCATACCAAGCCGGCCAGGAGGAAGCTTGGGAACCCAAGCATATCCTCACGCCTGCACTTGTCCCTTTGGTTAAACGTGCTTTGGGCGAACAGGTCCTTCTGTCTGTCCTCCGTAAAAAGAGGTATACCTTCTTTCCCCTTTGACAGTCGAGCCGAAGCACACAGACGGGACAGCAGGAAAGAACTCAGTAAGGACAGCAGGGAAGCATTCTGATAGGCATTTACTATGAATGTCATAATAAACAGGCCTCTCTACTAATCCCATAGAAAACTAAAACTAGCCTTCTCTTTAAAATTAAGTCGTAGGACTGTCTAAACAGGTTCTTTTTAACCCATTGCACAGAGTACTGCAGGTTACAAGATGGCAGGGTATTCCAACCACCCATACTCAGGGAGTTCCCTCATATATCCGCAGCAACCTTTCTGATCAACATCCTATAATGGAACACTGAGGGAGAGAAGCAGCAAAACGCATACTAGCACATTAGGATAAGCTTACCATTAAACATCCACTGACAGGGCTTCCATTGTCACCTGGTTTTCTGGCCTCCACCTCCCCTACAGTCAGTCCAGCACATGCCTAATAAAAGTACAAACCTTCAACCTACATATAGAGGGTTCAACACACACCTAATATAAAAAATACTGGCCTCCAGCCTCCCCTATAGCTACTCCAACACACGCCTAAGTACAAACCTTCAACCTCCATATAAAAGGTCAAACACACACCTAAAAACTACTGGCCTCCAACCGCCCCTATAGCCAATCCAACATTCGCCTAATAAAAGAACAAACATTCAACCTCCATATAGATGGTCTAACACCTAAAAAAATACTGACCTTCAACCATCCCTATAGCCAGTCCAACCCACGCCTAAGTATTAACCTTCAACCTCCATTTAGAGGGTCCAACACACACCTAAAACAAAAAATGGCCTCTAACCCCCCCTATAGTCAGTCCAACACACATCAAAAAAATACAAAACTTACACCTCCATATAGAGTGTTGAACACACACCTAAAAAAAATAAATTGCTGGCCTCCA
Source organism: Pelophylax lessonae (assembly GCF_965119305.1). Classification (NCBI taxonomy): domain Eukaryota; kingdom Metazoa; phylum Chordata; class Amphibia; order Anura; family Ranidae; genus Pelophylax; species Pelophylax lessonae. Next base: position 48,267 of record NW_028120056.1, on the reverse strand, counting down.
ACCTTCCCTATAGCCATTCTAACACACGCCTAATAAAAGTACAAACCTTCAACTTCCATATTGAGGGTCCAACACACACCTTAAAAAATAAAAAATAATGGCCTTCAACCTCCCCTACAACTAAAAAAAGGAAAAACCTTCAACATCCATATAAAGGGTCGAACACACACCTAAAAAAATTACTGGCCTCCAACCTCCCCTATAGCCAATCCAACACACACCTACTAAAAGTACAAACCTTAAACCTCCATATAAAAGGTCAAACACTTAAAAAAATTACTGGTTTCCAACTTCCCTTATAGCCAGTCCAACACATGTCTAATAGAAGAACAAACATTCAACACACCTAAAAAATACTGGCCTCCAACCTCCCCTATAGCCAGTCCAACACAGGCCTAAGTATACAATCCTTCAACCTACATATAGGAGGGGTCCAATACACACCTAGAAGAAATTACTGGCCTCCAATATTCCCTATAGCCAATCCAAAACATACCTGATAAAAGTACAAACCTTCAACCTCCATATAGAAGGTCAAAACACACAACTAGAAAATTACTGGCCTCCAACCTCCCCTATAGCCAGACCAACACACACCCAATAAAAGTACAAACCTTCAACCTCCATTTAGAGGATCCAACACACACATTTAAAAAAGAAAAAACTAATAGCCTCCTACTCGTAATAAAAGTACAAACCTTCAACCTCCATATAAAAGGTCAAACACACAGCTAGAAAATGACTGGCCTCCAACCTTGCCTATAGCCAGTCCAACACACACCTAATTATAATCCTTCAAAGTACATATAGAGGGCCCAATACACTCCTGAAATAAAAATAAATAGGGGCCTCCAACCTCCCCTATAGCCAGACCAACACACGCCTAAGTACAAACCTTCAACCTCCAAGTAGAGGGTCCAACACACACCTAAAAAAAATTGGTGGCCTCCAACCTCCCCGATTGCCAGTCCAACACACCCCTAATAAAAGAACAAACATTGAACACACCTAAATAAACTGGCCTCACACCACCCCTATAGCCTTTACTGACCTCAAGCCTCCACTATATCCAGTTCAACACACGCCTAAGTATAACCCTTACAACCTCATTATCAATAATCATTCATCTTTATCATCATCATCATTAATCATCATTATCATCAATATCAATCATCATCATCATCAATATCAATCATCATCATCATCAATATCAATCATCATCATCATCATTAGGGTTGAGCGGACACCTAGATGTCCGTGTTCGACGGGTTCGGCCGAACTTTAAAAAAAAGTCCGGGTCCGTGTCCCGGACTTTTACCGAACTTTTCCCGGACACCGAACCCCATTGAAGTCAATGGGGACCCGAACTTTAAGGCACTAAAATGGCTCTAAAACACCAATGGAAAGAGCTAGAGTGCTGCAAATGGCAGCAAAACGTAGTTAAGAGCATGGCAAGTGCTCTGCAAACAAATGTGGATAGGGAAATAACTTAAAACAACAAAAAAAACAGAAAAATAAAACAATGTTCTTCATCTCTGAAGGACGAGGCCCATATGGAGTAGGAGGGAGGTTGAGGTGGTGGTGGATGTGGCGGTGTCATAGGCGTGCGCACAGGGTGTGCCTGGTGTACCTGGGCACACCCTAATCACCTAGGGCACATAGCATTATCGCTCTGTTTGCCAGTGAGGAGATGGGAAAGATCTCCCTCGCACCTTCTCTGCTCTATTTCTCTTTGCCAGCAGGGAGAGTAATGTATCGGGGCCATGTACATGTAGGCAAACACATGCATGTGTATTTCAACTTTGGGGTGCACACCCTAATGCAATAGGCTGCGCACACCTATGGGCGGTGTAGGTGGAAGCGGCGGTGGAGGAGGACCAGGGCCGGATTAAGAGCATCATGGTCTTGGTGCTGAGGATTTTGAAGGGCCTTAAGGGCCGTGCCTTGGCATGCACCCAGAGGAGGAAGGGTGCAGCCATGCATGCCTAATTCAACATGGGATGCTGTCTCTGAAGCCCATAAACACATCCATGCATCGGCAACTGTCCCTCCTTGTCCGGCCTTCGCGCTGTGTGGGGAGGTTCTGAGGGTGCTGCCTGGGGAAGCGAGCATAGAAGCCAGACTTCTGTGTTTACAAGTGACAGAAGAGCGGTCACAGTGAATATGGCCAACCCGGGGCCTATATAAAAGGTAGGGGCCTGCATGGAGCTGCAGCTCCAATAGCCCCTACGTTAATCTGGCCCTGAGGAGGAGGACGAGGTAGCCAACACTGCTTCTTTTCACAAATTTTAAATGAGGGTACACCCCAAAAGAGTGAGAAAGAGCAAAAATGGAACAATGGCTGGGTAAGGTCGGTATCCATTGCTATTCTGCACAAGGTACGGAAAAGTCCCGTGGGATCCATGCCTGGTTCATTTTAATGAACGTGAGCTTGTCCACATTGTCTCTGGACAGGCGGCTGCGCTTGTCTGTTATAACACCCCCAGCCGTGCTAAATACCCGTTCAGATAATACACTGGCTGCAGGGCACGCCAGCACCTCCAAGGCGTAAAGGGCAAGCTCAGGCCATGTGCCCAATTTGGAGACCCAGAAGTTGAAGGGGGCAGACCCCTCATTCACTACATGTAGGCGTGTGCACACATACTGCTCCACCATGTTGGTAAAATGCTGCCTCCTGCTAAGACGTTCAATCTGAGCTGCTGGTGCTGCTGTTTGTTGTGGCGTGCTGACAAAGCTTTTCCACATTTCGGCCATGCTAACCCTGCCTTCTGAGGTGCTGGCGGTGCCCTGGTTGAGTTGGCGACCTCCTCCTCCTCCTCCTCCTTTGCCTTGTGCTTCCACTGTGGCCCCGCTGTCAGATGGGAATGCCAGCAGCATCGCGTCTACCAGCGTGCGCTTGTACTCGCGCATCTTGCGATCGCGCTCCAGTGAGTGAATTAAGGACGGTACGTTGTCCTTGTAACGGGGATCCAGCAGCGTGGCCACCCAGTAATCAGCACAAGTTAGAATGTGGGCAACTCGGCGGTCGTTGTGGAGACACTGCAGCATGTAATCGCTCATGTGTGCCAGGCTGCCCAGAGGCAACGAAAGGCTGTCCTCTGTGGGAGGTGTATAGTCCGTGTCCTCTGTATCCCCCCAGCCACGCACCAGTGATGGCCATGAGCTGGCCTGGGTGCCACCCTGCTGTGAACATGGTTCCATCTCCTCCTCCTCCTCATCCTCCTCATCCTCCAGAACTGTGCCCCTGCTGGACAATTGTGTCCCTGGCGTTTGTGTGTGCAGGAACCCACCCTCGGAGCCCCTTGCGAATGACTGCCCTGAAAGCCTTTGAAATGTTACCTCTTCATCCTCCTCCTCCTCATCCTGTGCCACATCCTCTTCCATCATCGCCCGAATTGTTTTTTCAAGGAGGCATAGAAGTGGGATAGTTAAGCTGAGAACGGCGTCATTGCCACTGGCCATGTTGGTGGAGTACTCAAAACAGCGCAACAAGGCACACAGGTCTCGCATGGAGGCCCAGTTATTGGTGGTGAAGTGGTGCTGTTCCGCAGAGCGACTCACGCGTGCGTGCTGCAGCTGAAACTCCACTATGGCCTGCTGCTGCTCGCACAGTCTTTGCAGCATGTGCAAGGTGGAGTTCCACCTTGTGGGCACGTCACATATGAGGCGGTGAGCGGGAAGGCCGAAGTTACGCTGCAGCCCTGCCAGGCGAGCAGCAGCAGGGTGAGAACGCCGAAAGTGCGCACAGACGGCCCGCACTTTCTGCAGCAGCTCTGACATATCGGGGTAGTTTTTAAGGAACCTCTGCACCACCAAATTCAGCACATGCGCCAGGCAAGGGATGTGCATCAAACTGGCTAGGCCCAGAGCTGCTATGAGATTTCGCCCATTATCGCACACCACCAGGCCAGGCTTGAGGCTCGCTGGCAGCAACCACTCATTTGTCTGCTGTTCCATGCTCCTCCACAACTCCTGCGCGGTGTGTGGTTTGTCCCCCAAACAGGCAAGTTGTAAAACTGCCTGCTGTCGTTTAGCCCTGGCCGTGCTGAAGTTGGTGGTGAAGGTATTACGCTGTCCGGATGAGGAGGCGGTAGAGGATGAGGTAGCGGAGTAGGATGAGTTAGGAACAGGAGGCAAACTGAAGCGCCCTGCAATCCTCGGTGGTGGAAGGACATGTGCCAAATTGCTATCCGCCTCAGGCCCATCCGCCACTGCATTTACCCAGTGTGCCGTTAGGGAGATATAACGCCCCTGACCGTGCTTACTGGTCCACGTATCGGTAGTTAGGTGGACCTTGGCACAGATGGCGTTGCGCAGTGCACACCTGATTTTTTCCCCCACTTGGTTGTGCAGGGAAGGGATGGCTTGCCTGGAAAAGTAGTGGCGGCTGGGCACGACGTACTGTGGGACAGCCACCGACATAAGCTTTTTAAAACTGGGCGTCTCCACCAGACGGAATGACAGCATGTCAAAGGCCAATAATTGTGAAATGCTGGCATTCAGGGCCAGGGATCGCGGGTGGGTAGGGGGGTACTTCCTCTTCCTCTCAAGTGTTTGGGAGATGGAAAGCTGAACGATTCCACGGGACATTGTGGAGATGGTTGTTGGTGACCCAGGTGGTGGTGTTGCTGACAGATCGTCTGTTTGCGGGGTGGCAGGTGCCGGTATGACTACAGAGGTGGCTGGAGTGGCCGAGACTGCAGCAGAAGAGGAAGCAGGATGAGCCAGAGACGTTTCTTGGTTTTGAAGGTGTGTACTCCACTGCAGCTCGTGCTTTGCACTTAGATGCCTGATCATGCAGGTTGTGCTCAGGTTGAGAAGGTTTATGCCTCGCTTCAGGCTCTGATTTCACAGGGTGCAAACCACTCGTGTCCTGTCATCAGCACATTTTCTAAAGAACTTTCACGCTAGAGAACTCTTTTGAGCTGACTTTGGTGCGCTCGTTCCCTTGCTGCATTGGGCAGTAGCAGAAGTAGTGTCTAGGGCACGGCCGCTGCTTCTGCACCCTGCTCCCTCTTCTGCTGTGCTGGTGGCTCTGTGCGACCACCGCCTCTTCCTCCAAACTACTCAGGTCACCTGCATGACCTTCATTCCATGTGGGGTCGAGGACCTCATTTTCCTCCACATCATGTTCCACCCAGTCTTCACCCCTGCCCTCCCTGTCGGTCTCCACAATGCTGAACGCTGCAGCAGTTGGCACCTGCGTTTCGTCATCATCGGAGACGTGCTGTGATGGTCCTTCCATGCACTCATCTTGAGAAATAAGTGGTTGGGCATCGCTGCACTCAATCTCTTCCACTTCTGGGGAAGGGCTAGGTGGATGGCCCTGGGAAACCCTGCTGACATAGTCCTCAAAAAGAATAAGAGACTTATCTATGGCTTGGGGCTCAGACTGCTTGCCTGATTTGCAAGGGGGTGAGGTGAAAGACGGTTGGACATTGGCTGCAGGTGCCAACTCTGACCTTTCTGCAGTAGACTGGGTGGGAGACAATGTGAAGGAACTGGAGGCACTGTCAGCAGCAAACCAATCTACTATCGCCTCTCTGTGTTCTGGCCTCATCACTTCTAGAGGCGTATGATGCCCTACCAAATACTGATGCAGGTTCTGTCGCCTACTCACACTTGAGGAAGGTGTTTCACTTGTGCGTGTAGCTGGCACAGATCGACCACGTCCTCTCCTTGCAACAGGAGCTCTAGCAGCAGCACCACCACGACCCAGGCCACGGCCCCTATTTGACACTCTCCTCATATTTCTGAAATTTAAGATCTTGCCCTAGAAAGGTCTTTATTGAATAGCGGAACAAAAGAACAACAGTATCGCACGGGTGTATCTCACAGTCAAATATGCAAACTATGCCGCAATTTAATGTTTTTTACACTAAAAGGGTGTGTATTGAATAGCGGAATAGGATAAAAAACTGTGTATCTCACACGTACAAACACAGACTAGGCCCGATTAAATTTTTTCCTACCCTAAAGGGAGGATGAGGAAGAGGAGTATGGAAAATGGCAGCACCCTCAAATCTTCAGAAGTATGAGATGAACCCCAAAAACTTGGAAAGGTGGATCTCACACGTACCGACACAGACTATTCCGCAATTTAATTGAGCCACAAAGGTTTTTATTGAATAGCGGAATAGGAAATATGATCAAAAAAAGTGTATGTTTTTCACACGTACAGAAGCACACTAGGCCCCAATTACTATTGTTTGTACACCTAAAAGGATGGATGAGGAGGAGGAGGAGGAGGAGTATAGAACAGGCAGCACCCTCAAAGCTTCAGAAGTATGAGATGAACCCCAAAAACTTGGAAAGGTGGATCTCACACGTACCGACACAGACTATTCCGCAATTTAATTGAGCCCCAAAGGTTTTTATTGAATAGCGGAATAGGAAATATGATCAAAAAAAAGTGTATGTTTTTCACACGTACAGAAGCACACTAGGCCCCAATTACTATTGTTTGTACACCTAAAAGGATGGATGAGGAAGAGGAGGAGGAGGAGTATAGAACAGGCAGCACCCTCAAAGCTTCAGAAGTATGAGATGAACCCCAAAAACTTGGAAAGGTGGATCTCACACGTACCGACACAGACTATTCCGCAATTTAATTGAGCCCCAAAGGTTTTTATTGAATAGCGGAATAGGAAATATGATCAAAAAAAAGTGTATGTTTTTCACACGTACAGAAGCACACTAGGCCCCAATTACTATTGTTTGTACACCTAAAAGGATGGATGAGGAGGAGGAGGAGGAGGAGTATAGAACAGGCAGCACCCTCAAAGCTTCAGAAGTATGAGATGAACCCCAAAAACTTGGAAAGGTGGATCTCACACGTACCGACACAGACTATTCCACAATTTAATTGAGCCCCAAAGGTTTTTATTGAATAGCGGAATAGGAAATATGATCAAAAAAAGTGTATGTTTTTCACACGTACAGAAGCACACTAGGCCCCAATTACTATTGTTTGTACACCTAAAAGGATGGATGAGGAGGAGGAGGAGGAGGAGTATAGAACAGGCGGCACCCTCAAAGCTTCAGAAGTATGAGATGAACCCCAAACACTTGGAAAGGTGGATCTCACACGTACCGACACAGACTATTCCGCAATTTAATTGAGCCCCAAAGGTTTTTATTGAATAACGGAATAGGAAATATGATCAAAAAAAGTGTATGTTTTTCACACGTACAGAAGCACACTAGGCCCCAATTACTATTGTTTGTACACCTAAAAAGATGGATGAGGAGGAGGAGGAGGAGTATAGAACAGGCAGCACCCTCAAAGCTTCAGAAGTATGAGATTGTGTTCACTGTACCCCACAAAGATTGTGTTCACTGTACCCCACAAAGGTTTTGTTCACTGCACCCCACAAAGATTGTGTTCACTGTACCCCACAAAGGTTTTGTTCACTGCACCCCACAAAGATTGTGTTCACTGTACCCCACAAAGATTGTGTTCACTGCACCCCAAAAGGATTGTCTTCTCTGCACCCCACAAAGATTGTGTTCACTGTACCCCACAAAGGTTTTGTTCACTGCACCCCACAAAGATTGTGTTCACTGTGCCCCACAAAGGTTTTGTTCACTGCACCCCACAAAGATTGTGTTCACTGTACCCCACAAAGATTGTGTTCACTGTACCCCACAAAGGTTTTGTTCACTGCACCCCACAAAGATTGTGTTCACTGTACCCCACAAAGATTTTGTTCACTGTACCCCACAAAGGTTTTGTTCACTGCACCCCACAAAGATTGTGTTCACTGTACCCCACAAAGGTTGTGTTCACTGCACCCCACAAAGGTTTTGTTCACTGCACCCCACAAAGATTGTGTTCACTGCACCCCACAAAGATTGTGTTCACTGTACCCCACAAAGGTTTTGTTCACTGCACCCCACAAAGATTGTGTTCACTGTACCCCACAAAGATTGTGTTCACTGCACTCCAAAAGGATTGTCTTCACTGCACATCACAAAGATTGTGTTCACTGTACCCCACAAAGGTTTTGTTCACTGCACCCCACAAAGATTGTGTTCACTGCACCCCACAAAGATTGTGTTCACTGTACCCCCCAAAGATTTTGTTCACTGCACCCCACAAGGATTGTCTTCACTGCACCCCACAAGGATTGTCTTCACTGCACCCCACAAGGATTGTCTTCACTGCACCCCACAAAGATTGTGTTCACTGCACTCCAAAAGGATTGTCTTCACTGCACCCCACAAAGATTGTGTTCACTGTACCCCACAAAGGTTTTGTTCACTGCACCCCACAAAGATTGTGTTCACTGTACCCCACAAAGGTTTTGTTCACTGCACCCCACAAAGATTGTGTTCACTGTACCCCACAAAGATTGTGTTCACTGCACTCCAAAAGGATTGTCTTCACTGCACCCCACAAAGATTGTGTTCACTGTACCCCACAAAGGTTTTGTTCACTGCACCCCACAAAGATTGTGTTCACTGTACCCCACAAAGGTTTTGTTCACTGCACCCCACAAAGATTGTGTTCACTGTACCCCCCAAAGATTTTGTTCACTGCACCCCACAAGGATTGTCTTCACTGCACCCCACAAGGATTGTCTTCACTGCACCCCACAAGGATTGTCTTCACTGCACCCCACAAAGATTGTGTTCACTGCACCCCACAAAGGTTTTGTTCACTGCACCCCACAAAGATTGTGTTCACTGCACCCCACAAAGATTGTGTTCACTGTACCCCACAAAGATTGTGTTCACTGCACTCCAAAAGGATTGTCTTCACTGCACCCCACAAAGATTGTGTTCACTGTACCCCACAAAGGTTTTGTTCACTGCACCCCACAAAGATTGTGTTCACTGTACCCCACAAAGGTTTTGTTCACAGAAACCAAGCAAAGATTGTGTTCACTGTACCCCCCAAAGATTTTGTTCACTGCACCCCACAAGGATTGTCTTCACTGCACCCCACAAGGATTGTCTTCACTGCACCCCACAGAGATTGTCTTCACTGCACCCCACAAAGATTTTGTTCACTGCACCCCACAAAGATTGTGTTCACTGTACCCCACAAAGATTTTGTTCACTGCACTTTAAAAGGATTGTCTTCACTGCACCCCACAAAGGTTTTGTTCACTGCACCCCACAAAGATTGTGTTCACTGTACCCCACAAAGGTTTTGTTCACTGCACCCCACAAAGATTGTGTTCACTGTACCCCCCCAAAGATTTTGTTCACTGCACCCCACAAGGATTGTCTTCTCTGCACCCCACATTGTGTTCACTGTACCCCCCAAAGATTTTGTTCACTGCACCCCACAAGGATTGTCTTCACTGCACCCCACAAGGATTGTCTTCACTGCACCCCACAAAGATTGTGTTCACTGTACCCCCACAAAGGTTTTGTTCACTGCACCCCACAAAGATTGTGTTCACTGTACCCCCCAAAGATTTTGTTCACTGCACTCCAAAAGGATTGTGTTCACTGCACCCCAAAAAGATTGTGTTCACTGCAGCCCACACACAGAAAAATGGATGTGGATCACTGACACCTGTCTATCTCCTATCCCACACCACACAGCAATATCGATTGTAGTTTGTAGAACACACTTTCCCTAAAATTCAGCAGACTCTGTCCCTAACAGGATTGAGAAGAGATCGTAGATCAGGAGAACTAAGTGCAGACCCCACCCCACACAGCAATATCGATTGTAGTTTGTAGAACATACTTTCCCTAAAATTCAGCAGACTCTGTCCCTAACAGGATTGAGAAGAGATCGTAGATTAGGAGAACTAAGTGCAGACCCCACCCCACACAGCAATATCGATTGTAGTTTCTAGAACACACTGACCCTATAATTCAGCAGACTCTATCCCTTAAATGCCTACAACTCGCCCTGCCTAAACACTCCGACCTGTCCCTCAATTCTATCCGGACACAAATGTTTTTTTCCTGCCTATCTTTCCCTAATCAGCAGCCAGCACGTTGATGTGTGCTCTGTCCCTGATCTAAGCAGCATAATGACGCCGCTGCGGCTGCCTCAAACTTATAAAGACTTGGTCACATGCTTCAGACGGCCAATCACAGCTACTGAGACATTTGCAGGCATGGCTGGGATGGCTTAAGGCACACCAGTTAAACGCTTGTTGATTGGCTGTTGAAAGCCCGCCATGAAAAGAGCGCCAAAGCATGCAAAACCCGGAAATAAAACGACCGAACACGGATTTTTACCCGAATATACAGTAAAGTGTCCGTGTTCGTGTTCGGGTAACAAAAATCCAATTATTCGGTACGAACACTAATAATACAGTCCGTGTTCGCTCAACACTAATCATCATCAATATCAAACATCATTATAAAAATAATTCATCGTTATTAATATCAATCATCATCATCAATCGTTATAATTAATCATCATCAATATCAGTCATCATCAATATCAATCATCATCTTAATCTTCATCAATATCAATCATCATCATCATCATCAATATCAATCATCATTATCATTATCATCAATATCAATCATCATCATTACCATCATCATAAGCATCATTAATAACAATTATCATCATCATCATTAATATTCTTCAATAGCAATCATCATTAAAAAATCAATTATCAACATCATCAATATTAATTATCATCATCAATATCACTCATCATCAATCATCATCATCATCATCATCATCAATGTCAATCATCATCATCATGATTATCATCATCATAAGCATCATTAATATCAATTATCATCACCGTCATCATCATCATCATCATTATCATCATCAATATCAATCATCATCATCAATATCAATCATCATCATCATCATAAGCTTCATTAATAACAATTAGCATCATCATCATTAATATTCGTCAATATCAATCATCATCATCATTAACCACTTAAGCCCCGGAGGATTTGGCTGCTAAAGGACCAGGGGTTTTTTTGCGATTTTTTACTGCGTGACTTTAACGGACAATTGCGCGGTCGTGCGACGCTGTACCTAAACGAATTTGACGTCCTTTTTTTCCCACAAACAGAGCTTTCTTTTGGTGGTATTTGATCACCTGTGCGATTTTTTGATCACGCGCTATAAACAAAAAAAGAGCGTAAATTTTGCAAAAATAACAATATTTTTCACATTTTTTTATATGAAATTCCCCAAAAAAAAAAGTAAAAATCAAAATTTTTTAACATTTTTCGGCCAATTTGTTTTATGCTACCTATGTTTGGTAAAAAAAATCGCAAAAAGCGTATTTTGATTGGTTTGCGCAAAAGTTATCGCGTTTACTAACTAAGAGAAAGATTTTTGTCATTTTTGGTGTTTTTTTTTTAACGCATAATGGCGGCGATCTGCGATTTTTTTTTCGGTACTGCGACATTGCGGCGGACAGATCGGACCCTTGACTGACATTTTTTACACTTTTGGGGTTACCAGTGACATTACTGCAGTAATCAGTGCTATACATATGCACTGTTACTGCAAAAATGACACTGGCAGGGAAGGGGTTAACTTTATTGGACAGGGAGGGGTTAAGTGTGTCCTAGGGGCGTGCTTTCTACTGTGTAGGGACATGGCTATTGGTGTAAAAGCAAAGATCAACCGTTCTACATAGTAGAACGGTCAGATCTTCACTTTTACACAGGGAGAACTGACAGGCAGCTTGTTTACACAAGCTGCTCTGTCTTTCTCCCTTCACAGGAGCGATCGTAGTGTGGCCGGCGGACATCGAGTCCGCCGGTCACACGCACTGACTTGCCTGTGAACGAGCCGCGGCGGGCGCGTGCCTCGGCGGGCGCGCGCCCGCCCGCGATAGGCTCGCAAGTCAGTGACAGGCGAGTGACGTACCGATACGTCACTCTGCCTGGCCGGGGCTGACCGCCGCAGTATATAGTCGTGCGGCGGTCGGCAACCGGTTAAAAAATCAATTATCAACATCATCAATATTAATTATAATCATCAATATCACTCATCATCAATCATCATCATTATCATCATCAATGTCAATCATCATCGTAAGCATCATTAATATCAATCATCATCACCGTCATCATCATCTTCAATATCAATCATCATCATCATTATCAATATCAATCATCATCATCATCATCAATCATCATAATTAATCATCATCAATATCAGTCATCATCAATCATCATCATCAATATCAATCATCATCTTAATCTTCATCATCAATATCAATCATCATCATCAGAATTATCATCAATATCAATCATCATTATCATTATCATCAATATCAATCATCATCATTACCATCATCATAAGCATCATTAATAACAATTATCATTATCAATATCAATCATCATTAATATTCTTCAATATCAATCATCATCATTAAAAAATCAATTATCAACATCATCAATATTAATCATCATCATCAATATCACTCATCAATCATCATCATCATTATCATCATCATTATCATCATCAATATCAATCATCATTATCAATATCAATCATCATTAATCTATATCACTATATCATCATCAATATTAACCATCAGCATCATCATCAATATTAACCATCAGCATCATCATCACCCCCTATAATGGAACACTGAGGGAGAGAAGCGACAAAAAGCATACTAGCACATTATGATAGGCTTACCTTAAATATCCACTGACAGGGCTTCCATCTTCACAGGCTCTGGTCACTTGAATGGCGACAATCCAGCAAAAGTGGTTGGTCCTCGTCTAGAGGAGGTCGGCTTGGCATTTGGAGAAATCCTGGGAAATAGATCTGTCCCAAGATTGCCATACCAAGCCGGCCAGGAGGAAGCTTGGGAACCCAAGCATATCCTCACGCCTGCACTTGTCCTTTTGGTTAAACGTGCTTTGGGCGAACAGGTCCTTCTGTCTGTCCTCCGTAAAAAGAGGTATACCTTCTTTCCCCTTTGACAGTCGAGCCGAAGCACACAGACGGGACAGCAGGAAAGAACTCAGTAAGGACAGCAGGGAAGCATTCTGATAGGCATTTACTATGAATGTCATAATAAACAGGCCTCTCTACTAATCCCATAGAAAACTAAAACTAGCCTTCTCTTTAAAAGTAAGTCGTAGTACTGTCTAAACAGGTTCTTTTTAACCCATTGCACAGAGTACTGCAGGTTACAAGATGGCAGGGTATTCCAACCACCCATATTCAGGGAGTTCCCTCATATATCCGCAGCAACCTTTCTGATCAACATCCTATAATGGAACACTGAGGGAGAGAAGCAGCAAAACGCATACTAGCACATTAGGATAGGCTTACCTTTAAACATCCACTGACAGGGCTTCCATTGTCACCTGGTTTTCTGGCCTCCACCTCCCCTATAGTCAGTCCAACACATGCCTAATAAAAGTACAAAACTTCAACCTACATATAGAGGGTTCAACACACACCTAATATAAAAAATACTGGCCTCCAGCCTCCCCTATAGCTACTCCAACACACGCCTAAGTACAAACCTTCAACCTCCATATAAAAGGTCAATCACACACCTAAAAACTACTGGCCTCCAACCGCCCCTATAGCCAATCCAACATTCGCCTAATAAAAGAACAAACATTCAACCTCCATATAGATGGTCTAACACCTAAAAAAATACTGACCTTCAACCTCCCCTATAGCCAGTCCAACCCACGCCTAAGTATTAACCTTCAACCTCCATTTAGAGGGTCCAACACACACCTAAAACAAAAAATGGCCTCTAACCCCCCCTATAGTCAGTCCAACACACATCAAAAAAATACAAAACTTACACCTCCATATAGAGTGTTGAACACACACCTAAAAAAATAAATTGCTGGCCTCCAACCTTCCCTATAGCTATTCTAACACACGCCTAATAAAAGTACAAACCTTCAACTTCCATATTGAGGGTCCAACACACACCTTAAAAAATAAAAATAATGGCCTTCAACCTCCCCTACAACTAAAAAAAGGAAAAACCTTCAACATCCATATAGAGGGTCGAACACACACCTAAAAAAATTACTGGCCTCCAACCTCCCCTATAGCCAATCCAACACACACCTACTAAAAGTACAAACCTTAAACCTCCATATAAAAGGTCAAACACTTAAAAAAATTACTGGTTTCCAACTTCCCTTATAGCCAGTCCAACACATGTCTAATAGAAGAACAAACATTCAACACACCTAAAAAATACTGGCCTCCAACCTCCCCTATAGCCAGTCCAACACAGGCCTACGTATACAATCCTTCAACCTACATATAGGAGGGGTCCAATACACACCTAGAAGAAATTACTGGCCTCCAATATTCCCTATAGCCAATCCAAAACATACCTGATAAAAGTACAAACCTTCAACCTCCATATAGAAGGTCAAAACACACAACTAGAAAATTACTGGCCTCCAACCTCCCCTATAGCCAGACCAACACACACTTAATAAAAGTACAAACCTTCAACCTCCATTTAGAGGATCCAACACACACATTTAAAAAAGAAAAAACTAATAGCCTCCTACTCGTAATAAAAGTACAAACCTTCAACCTCCATATAAAAGGTCAAACACACAGCTAGAAAATGACTGGCCTCCAACCTTGCCTATAGCCAGTCCAACACACACCTAATTATAATCCTTCACCCTACATATAGAGGGCCCAATACACTCCTGAAATAAAAATAAATAGGGGCCTCCAACCTCCCCTATATACTCCCCTTTGTACTTAGGCGACCAACACACGCCTAAGTACAAACCTTCAACCTCCAAGTAGAGGGTCCAACACACACCTAAAAAAAATTGGTGGCCTCCAACCTCCCCGATTGCCAGTCCAACACACCCCTAATAAAAGAACAAACATTGAACACACCTAAATAAACTGGCCTCCAACCACCCCTATAGCCTTTACTGACCTCAAACCTCCACTATATCCAGTTCAACACACGCCTAAGTATAACCCTTACAACCTCATTATCAATATCAATAATCATTCATCTTTCTCATCATCATCATTAATCATCATCATCATCATCAATATCAATCATCATCATCAATATCATTCATCATCATCAATATCATCCATCATCATCATCATCCATCATCATCATCATCATCAATATCAAACATCATTATAAAAATAATTCATTGTTATTAATATCAATCATCATCATCAATCATCATAATTAATCATCATCAATATCAGTCATCATCAATATCAATCATCATCTTAATCTTCATCAATATCAATCATCATCATCATCATCAATATCAATCATCATTATCATTATCATCAATATCAATCATCATCATTACCATCATCATAAGCATCATTAATAACAATTATCATCATCATCATTAATATTCTTCAATAGCAATCATCATCATTAAAAAATCAATTATCAACATCATCAATATTAATTATCATCATCAATATCACTCATCATCAATCATCATCATCAATGTCAATCATCATCATCATAAGCATCATTAATATCAATTATCATCACCGTCATCATCATCATCAATATCATCATTATCATCATCAATATAAATCATCATCATCATCATCATCATCATCATCATCATAAGCTTCATTAATAACAATTAGCATCATCATCATTAATATTCGTCAATATCAATCATCATCATCATCATCATTAAAAAATCAATTATCAACATCATCAATATTAATTATCATCATCAATATCACTCATCATCAATCATCATCATTATCATCATCAATGTCAATCATCATCGTAAGCATCATTAATATCAATTATCATCACCGTCATCATCATCTTCAATATCAATCATCATCATCATTATCAATATCAATCATCATCATCATCATCAATCATCATAATTAATCATCATCAATATCAGTCATCATCAATCTTCATCATCAATATCAATCATCATCTTAATCTTCATCATCAATATCAATCATCATCATCAGAATTATCATCAATATCAATCATCATTATCATTATCATCAATATCAATCATCATCATTACCATCATCATAAGCATCATTAATAACAATTATCATCATCATCATTAATATTCTTCAATATCAATCATCATCATCATCATTAAAAAATCAATTATCAACATCATCAATATTAATCATCATCATCAATATCACTCATCAATCATCATCATCATTATCATCATCATTATCATCATCAATATCAATCATCATTATCAATATCAATCATCATTAATCTATATCACTATATCATCATCAATATTAACCATCAGCATCATCATCAATATTAACCATCAGCATCATCATCACCCCCTATAATGGAACACTGAGGGAGAGAAGCGGCAAAAAGCATACTAGCACATTATGATAGGCTTACCTTAAATATCCACTGACAGGGCTTCCATCTTCACAGGCTCTGGTCACTTGAATGGCGACAATCCAGCAAAAGTGGTTGGTCCTCGTCTAGAGGAGGTCGGCTTGGCATTTGGAGAAATCCTGGGAAATAGATCTGTCCCAAGATTGCCATACCAAGCCGGCCAGGAGGAAGCTTGGGAACCCTAGCATATCCTCATGCCTGCACTTGTCCTTTTGGTTAAACGTGCTTTGGGCGAACAGGTCCTTCTGTCTGTCCTCCGTAAAAAGAGGTATACCTTCTTTCCCCTTTGACAGTCGAGCCGAAGCACACAGACGGGACAGCAGGAAAGAACTCAGTAAGGACAGCAGGGAAGCATTCTGATAGGCATTTACTATGAATGTCATAATAAACAGGCCTCTCTACTAATCCCATAGAAAACTAAAACTAGCCTTCTCTTTAAAAGTAAGTCGTAGGACTGTCTAAACAGGTTCTTTTTAATTGTGTGTGTGTAGGTGATACCTGCGCTGTAAGAGGTGATGGGTTACTTCCCAAATGCTGCCAAAAGGTTCTTTTTAACCCATTGCACAGAGTACTGCAGGTTACAAGATGGCAGGGTATTCCAACCACCCATACTCAGGGAGTTCCCTCATATATCCGCAGCAACCTTTCTGATCAACATCCTATAATGGAACACTGAGGGAGAGAAGCAGCAAAACGCATACTAGCACATTAGGATAGGCTTACCTTTAAACATCCACTGACAGGGCTTCCATCGTCACCTGGTTTTCTGGCCTCCAACCACCCCTATAGCCATTACTGACCTCAAGCCTCCACTATATCCAGTTCAACACATGCCTAAGTATAACCCTTACTACCTCATTATCAATATCAATAATCATTAATCTTTATCATCATCAATATTAATCATCATCATCATCATCAATATCAATCATCATCATCAATATCAATATCAATATAATCATCATCAATATCAATCATCATCATCATCAATAACAATAACAAACATTATAAAAATCATTCATCGTTATTAATATCAATCATCATCATCATCAATCATCATAATTAATAATCATCAATATCAGTCATCATCAATCATCATCATCAATATCAATCATCTTAATCTTCATCATCAATATCAATCATCATTATCATTATCATCAATAATCATCATTACCATCATCATAAGCATCATTAATAACAATTATCATCATCACTCATTAATATTCATCAATATCAATCATCATCATCATTAAAAAATGAATTATTAACATCATCAATATTAATTATCATCATCAATATCACTCATCATCAATCATCATCAATGTCAATCATCATCGTAAGCATCATTAATATCAATTATCATCACCGTCATCATCATCATCAATATCAATATCAATATAATCATCATCAATATCAATATCAATCATCATCAATATCAATCATCATCATCATCATCAATCATCATCAATAACAATAACAAACATCATTATAAAAATCATTCATCGTTATTAATATCAATCATCATCATCATCATCAATCATCATAATTAATAATCATCAATATCAGTCATCATCAATCATCATCATCAATATCAATCATCATCTTAATCTTCATCATCAATATCAATCATCATTATCATTATCATCAATATCAATCATCATCATTACCATCATCATAAGCATCATTAATAACAATTAGCATCATCATCATTAATATTCGTCAATATCAATCATCATCATCATTAAAAAATCAATTATCAACATCATCAATATTAATTATCATCATCAATATCACTCATCATTAGTGTTGAGCGAACACGGACTGTATTATTCGTGTTCGTACCGAATAATTTGATTTTTTGTACCCGAACACGGACACTTTACTGTATGTTCGGGTAAAAATCCGTGTTCGGTCATTTTATTTCCGGGTTTTGCATGAATGGCGCTCTTTTCATGGCGGGCTTTCAACAGCCAATCAACAATCGTTTAACTGGTGTGCCTTAAGCCATCCCAGCCATGCCTGCAAATGTATCAGTAGCTGTGATTGGCCGTCTGAAGCATGTGACCATGTCTTTATAAGTGACAGGCCGAGCGCCGCTGCGTCATTCTGCTGTGTAGTTCAGGGACAGAGCACACATACGTGCTGGCTGCTGATTAGGGAAAGACAGGCAGGGAAAACGAATTGGTGTCCGGATAGAATTGAGGGACAGGTCGGAGTGTTTAGGCAGGGCGAGTTGTAGGCATTTTAGGGATAGAGTCTGCTGAATTATAGGGTCAGTGTCTTCTACAAACTACAATCGATATTGCTGTGTGGGGGGTGGGGTCTGCACTCAATCCTGATCTACGATCTCTTCTCAATCCTGTTAGGGAGAGGCTGCTGCTGAATTTTAGGGTCAGAGTGTTCTACAAACTACAATCAATATTGCTGTGTGGGGTCTGCACTTAGTCCCGATCTACGATCTCTTCTCAATCCTGTTAGGGAGAGGCTGCTGCTGAATTTTAGGGAAACTGTGTTCTACAAACTACAATCGATATTGCTGTGTGGTGTGGGATAGGAGATAGGCAGGTGTCAGTGATCCACATCCATTTTTCTGTGTGTGAGCTGCAGTGAACACAATCTTTTTGGGCTGCAGTGAACACAATCTTTTTGGGCTGCAGTGAACACAATCTTTTTGGGGTGCAGTGAACAACATCCTTTTTGGGGTGCAGTGAACAACATCCTTTTTGGGGTGCAGTGAACACAATCTTTTTGGGGTGCAGTGAACAAAATCCTTTGTGGGGTGCAGTGAACACAATCTTTGTGGGGTACAGTGAACAGAATCTTTATGGGGTGCAGTGAACACAATCTTTGGGGGGTACAGTGAACACAATCTTTTTGGGGTGCAGTGAACAAAATCCTTTTAGGGTGCAGTGAACACAATCTTTGTGGGGTGCAGTGATCAAAATCCTTTTTGGGGTGCAGTGAACAACATCCTTTTTGGGGTGCAGTGAACACAATCTTTTTGGGGTGCAGTGAACAAAATCCTTTGTGGGGTGCAGTGAACACAATCTTTGTGGGGTGCAGTCAACAAAATCCTTTTTGGGGTGCAGTGAACAACATCCTTTTTGGGGTGCAGTGAACAACATCCTTTTTGGGGTGCAATGAACACAATCTTTTTGGGGTGCAGTGAACAAAATCCTTTGTGGGGTGCAGTGAACACAATCTTTGTGGGGTACAGTGAACACAATCTTTTTGGGGTGCAGTGAATAAAATCCTTTTAGGGTGCAGTGAACACAATCTTGGTGGGGTGCAGTGAACAAAATCCTTTTTGGGGTGCAGTGAACACAATCTTTTTGGGGTGCAGTGAACAAAATCCTTTGTGGGGTGCAGTGAACACAATCTTTGTGGGGTGCAGTGAACACAATCTTTTTGGGGTGCAGTGAACAAAATCCTTTGTGGGGTGCAGTGAACACAATCTTTGTGGGGTGCAGTGAACACAATCTTTTTGGGGTGCAGTGAACAAAATCCTTTTTGGGGTGCAGTGAACAACATCCTTTTTGGGGTGCAGTGAACACAATCTTTTTGGGGTGCAGTGAACAAAATTCTTTGTGGGGTGCAGTGAACACAATCTTTGTGGGGTACAGTGAACAGAATCTTTATGGGGTGCAGTGAACACAATCTTTGGGGGTACAGTGAACACAATCTTTTTGGGTTGCAGTGAACAAAATCCTTTTAGGGTGCAGTGAACACAATATTTGTGGGGTGCAGTGAACAAAATCCTTTTTGGGGTGCAGTGAACACAATCTTTTTGGGGTGCAGTGAACAAAATCCTTTGTGGGGTGCAGTGAACACAATCTTTGTGGGGTGCAGTGAACACAATCTTTTTGGGGTGCAGTGAACAAAATCCTTTGTGGGGTGCAGTAAACACAATCTTTGTGGGGTGCAGTGAACAAAATCCTTTTTGGGATGCAGTGAACATCCTTTTTGGGGTGCAGTGAACAACATCCTTTTTGGGGTGCAATGAACACAATCTTTTTGGGGTGCAGTGAACAAAATCCTTTGTGGGGTACAGTGAACAGAATCTTTATGGGGTGCAGTGAACACAATCTTTGGGGGGTACAGTGAACACAATCTTTTTGGGGTGCAGTGAACAAAATCCTTTTAGGGTGCAGTGAACACAATCTTTGTGGGGTGCAGTGAACAAAATCCTTTTTGGGGTGCAGTGAACAACATCCTTTTTGGGGTGCAGTGAACACAATCTTTTTGGGATGCAGTGAACAAAATCCTTTGTGGGGTGCAGTGAACACAATCTTTGTGGGGTGCAGTGAACAAAATCCTTTTTGGGGTGCAGTGAACAACATCCTTTTTGGGGTGCAGTGAACAACATCCTTTTTGGGGTGCAATGAACACAATCTTTTTGGGGTGCAGTGAACAAAATCCTTTGTGGGGTGCAGTGAACACAAATTTTGTGGGGTACAGTGAACACAATCTTTTTGGGGTGCAGTGAACAAAATCCTTTGTGGGGTGCAGTGAACACAATCTTTGTGGGGTGCAGTGAACACAATCTTTTTGGGGTGCAGTGAACACAATCCTTTGTGGGGTGCAGTGAACACAATCTTTGTGGGGTGCAGTGAACACAATCTTTTTGGGGTGCAGTGAACCAAATCCTTTTTGGGGTGCAGTGAACAACATCCTTTTTGGGGTGCAGTGAACACAATCTTTTTGGGGTGCAGTGAACAAAATCCTTTGTGGGGTGCAGTGAACACAATCTTTGTGGGGTACAGTGAACAGAATCTTTATGGGGTGCAGTGAACACAATCTTTGGGGGGTACAGTGAACACAATCTTTTTGGGGTGCAGTGAACAAAATCCTTTTAGGGTGCAGTGAACACAATCTTTGTGGGGTGCAGTGAACAAAATCCTTTTTGGGTTGCAGTGAACAACATCCTTTTTGGGGTGCAGTGAACACAATCTTTTTGGGGTGCAGTGAACAAAATCCTTTGTGGGGTGCAGTGAACACAATCTTTGTGGGGTGCAGTGAACAAAATCCTTTTTGGGGTGCAGTGAACAACATCCTTTTTGGGGTGCAATGAACACAATCTTTTTGGGGTACAGTGAACAAAATCCTTTGTGGGGTGCAGTGAACACAATCTTTGTGGGGTACAGTGAACACAATCTTTTTGGGATGCAGTGAACAAAATCCTTTTAGGGTGCAGTGAACACAATCTTTTTGGGGTGCAGTGAACAAAATCCTTTGTGGGGTGCAGTGAACACAATCTTTGTGGGGTGCAGTGAACACAATCTTTTTGGGGTGCAGTGAACAAAATCCGTTGTGGGGTGCAGTGAACACAATCTTTGTGGGGTGCAGTGAACACAATCTTTTTGGGGTGCAGTGAACAAAATCCTTTTTGGGGTGCAGTGAACAACATCCTTTTTGGGGTGCAGTGAACACAATCTTTTTGGGGTGCAGTGAACAACATCCTTTTAGGGTGCAGTGAACACAATCTTTGTGGGGTACAGTGAACAGAATCTTTGTGGGGTGCAGTGAACACAATCTTTGGGGGGTACAGTGAACACAATCTTTTTGGGGTGCAGTGAACAAAATCCTTTTAGGGTGCATTGAACACAATCTTTGTGGGGTGCAGTGAACAAAATCCTTTTTGGGGTGCAGTGAACACAATCTTTTTGGGGTGCAGTGAACAAAATCCTTTGAGGGGTGCAGTGAACGCAATCTTTGTAGGGTGCAGTGAACACTATCTTTTTGGGGTGCAGTGAACATCCTTTTAGGGGTGCAGTGAACAAAATCCTTTTTGGGGTGCAGTGAACATCCTTTTTGGGGTGCAGTGAACAAAATCATTTTAGGGTGCAGTGAACACAATCTTTGTGGGGTGCAGTGAACACAATCTTTGTGGGGTACAGTGAACACAATCTCATACTTCTGAAGATTTGAGGGTGCTGCCTGTTCCATACTCCTCCTCCTACTGGTCAACCATCCTTTTAGGGGTACAAACAATAGTAATTGGGGCCTAGTGTGGTGGTGTACGTATGAGATACATACACTTTCTTTTTGATCATATTTTCTATTCCGCTATTCAATTAAAACCTTTGGGGATCAATTAAATTGCGTGATAGTCTGTGTCGGTACGTGTGAGATCCACCTTTCCAAGTTTTTGGGGTTTATCTCATACTTCTGAAGATTTGAGGGTGGTGCCTGTTCCATACTCCTCCTCCAACTGCTCAACCATCCTTTTAGGGGTACAAACAATAGTAATTGGGGCCTAGTGTGGTGGTGTACGTGTGAGATACATACACTTTCTTTTTGATCATATTTTCTATTCCGCTATTCAATTAAAACCTTTGGGGATCAATTAAATTGCGTGATAGTCTGTGTCGGTACGTGCGAGATCCACCTTTCCAAGTTTTTGGGGTTCATCTCATACTTCTGAAGATTTGAGGGTGCTGCCTGTTCCATACTCCTCCTCCTACTCCTCAACCATCCTTTTAGGGGTACAAACAATAGTAATTGGGGCCTAGTGTGGTGGTGTACGTGTGAGATACATACACTTTCTTTTTGATCATATTTTCTATTCCGCTATTCAATTAAAACCTTTGGGGATCAATTAAATTGCGTGATAGTCTGTGTCGGTACGTGTGAGATCCACATTTCCAAGTTTTTGGGGTTCATCTCATACTTCTGAAGATTTGAGGGTGCTGCCTGTTCCATACTACTCCTCCTACTGCTCAACCATCCTTTTAGGGGTACAAACAATAGTAATTGGGGCCTAGAGTGGTGGTGTACGTGTGAGATACATACACTTTCTTTTTGATCATATTTTCTATTCCGCTATTCAATTAAAACCTTTGGGGATCAATTAAATTGCGTGATAGTCTGTGTCGGTACGTGTGAGATCCACCTTTCCAAGTTTTTGGGGTTCATCTCATACTTCTGAAGATTTGAGGGTGCTGCCTGTTCCATACTCCTCCTCCTACTGCTCAACCATCCTTTTAGGGGTACAAACAATAGTAATTTGGGCCTAGTGTGGTGGTGTACGTGTGAGATACATACACTTTCTTTTTGATCATATTTTCTATTCCGCTATTCAATTAAATCATTTGGGGATCAATTAAATTGCGTGATAGTCTGTGTCGGTACGTGTGAGATCCACCTTTCCAAGTTTTTGGGGTTCATCTCATACTTCTGAAGATTTGAGGGTGCTGCCTGTTCCATACTCCTCCTCCTTCTCCTCAACCATCCTTTTAGGGGTACAAACAATAGTAATTGGGGCCTAGTGTGGTGGTGTACGTGTGAGATACATACACTTTCTTTTTGATCATATTTTCTATTCCGCTATTCAATTAAAACCTTTGGGGATCAATTAAATTGCGTGATAGTCTGTGTCGGTACGTGTGAGATCCACCTTTCCAAGTTTTTGGGGTTCATCTCATACTTCTGAAGATTTGAGGGTGCTGCCTGTTCCATACTCCTCCTCCTACTGCTCAACCATCCTTTTAGGTGTACAAACAATAGTAATTGGGGCCTAGAGTGGTGGTGTACGTGTGAGATACATACACTTTCTTTTTGATCATATTTTCTATTCCGCTATTCAATTAAAACCTTTGGGGATCAATTAAATTGTGTGATAGTCTGTGTCGGTACGTGTGAGATCCACCTTTCCAAGTTTTTGGGGTTCATCTCATACTTCTGAAGATTTGAGGGTGCTGCCTGTTCCATACTCCTCCTCCTACTGCTCAACCATCCTTTTAGGGGTACAAACAATAGTAATTGGGGCCTAGTGTGGTGGTGTACGTGTGAGATACATACACTTTCTTTTGATCATATTTTCTATTCCGCTATTCAATTAATACCTTTGGGGATCAATTAAATTGCGTGATAGTCTGTGTCGGTACGTGCGAGATCCACCTTTCAAAGTTTTTGGGGTTCATCTCATACTTCTGAAGATTTGAGGGTGCTGCCTGTTCCATACTCCTCCTCCTACTGCTCAACCATCCTTTTAGGGGTACAAACAATAGTAATTGGGGCCTAGTGTGGTGGTGTACGTGTGAGATACATACACTTTCTTTTTGATCATATTTTCTATTCTGCTATTCAATTAAAACCTTTGGGGATCAATTAAATTGCGTGATAGTCTGTGTCGGTACGTGTGAGATCCACCTTTCCAAGTTTTTGGGGTTCATCTCATACTTCTGAAGATTTGAGGGTGCTGTCTGTTCCATACTCCTCCTACTCCTCATCCATCCTTTTAGGGGTAGAAACAATAATAATTGGGGCCTAGTGTGGTTGTGTACGTGTGAGATACATACGCTTTTTTGGATCATATTTCCTATTCCGCAATTCAATAAAAACCTTTCTAGGGCAAGATCTTAAATTACAGAAATATGAGGAGACCGTCAAATAAGGGCCATGGCCTGGGTCATGGTGCTGCTGGTAGAGCTCCTGTTGCAAGGAGAGGACATGGTCGATCTGTGCCAGCTACACACACAAGTGAAACACCTTCCTCAAGTGTGAGTAGGCGACAGAACCTGCATCAGTATTTGGTAGGGCATCATACGCCTCTAGAAGTGATGAGGCCAGAACAAGTGGAGGCGATAGTAGATTGGTTTGCTGCTGACAGTGCCTCCAGTTCCTTCACATTGTCTCCCACCCAGTCTACTGCAGAAATGTCACAGTTGGCACCTGCGGCCGATGTCCAACCGTCTTTCACCTCACCCCCTTGCAAATCAGGCAAGCAGTCTGAGCCCCAAGCCATACAGCAGTCTCTTCTTCTTTTTGATGACTCTGTCAGCAGGGTTTCCCAGGGCCATCCACCTAGCCCTGCCCCAGAAGTGGAAGAGATTGAGTGCAGCGATGCCCAACCACTTATTTCTCAAGATGAGTACATGCAAGGACCATCGCAGCACGTCTCCGATGATGACGAAACGCAGGTGCCAACTGCTGCGGCGTTCAGCATTGTGGAGACCGACAAGGAGGGCAGGGGTGAAGACTGGGTGGAAGATTATGTGGAGGACGATGAGGTCCTCGACCCCACATGGAATGAACGTCATGCAGGTGACCTGAGTAGTTTGGAGGAAGAGGCGGTGGTCGCACAGAGCCACCAGCACAGCAGAAGAGGGAGCAGGGTGCAGAAGCGGAGCGGCCATGCCCTAGACACTACGCCTGCTACTGCCCAACGCAGCAAGGGAACGAGCGCACCAAAGTCAGCTCAAAGGAGTTCTCTAGCGTGGAAGTTCTTTAGAAAATGTGCTGATGACAGGACACGAGTGGTTTGCACCCTGTGCAATCAGAGCTTGAAGCGAGGCATAAACCTTCTCAACCTGAGCACAACCTGCATGATCAGGCATCTAAGTGCAAAGCACGAGCTGCAGTGGAGTACACACCTTCAAAACCAAGAAACGTCTCTGGCTCATCCTGCTTCCTCTTCTGTTGCAGTCTCGGCCGCTCCAGCCACATCTGTAGTGATACCGGCACCTGCCACCCCGCAAACAGACGATCTGTCAGCAACACCACCACCTGGGTCACCAACAACCATCTCCACAATGTCCCGTGGAAGTGTTCAGCTTTCCATCTCCCAAACACTTGAGAGGAAGAGGAAGTACCCCCCTACCCACCCGCGATCCCTGGCCCTGAATGCCAGCATTTCAAAATTATTGGCCTTTGAAATGCTGTCATTCCGTCTGGTGGAGACGCACAGTTTTAAAAACCTTATGTCGGTGGCTAAAATTTGTGAAAAGAAGCAGTGTTGGCTACCTCGTCCTCCTCCTCAGGGCCAGATTAACGTAGGGGCTATTGGAGCTGCAGCTCCAGGCCCCTACCTTTTATATAGGCCCCGGGTTTGCCATATTCACTGTTACCGTTCTTCTGTCACTTGTAAACACAGAAGTCTGGCTTCTATGCTCGCTTCCCCAGGCAGCACCCTCAGAACCTCCCCACAAAGCGCGAAGGCCGGACAAGGAGGGACAGTTGCCTATGCATGGATGTGTTTATGGGCTTCAGAGACAGCATCCCATGTTGAATTAGGCATGCATGGCTGCACCCTTCCTCCTCTGGGTGCATGGCAAGGCACGGCCCTTAAGGCCCTTCAAAATCCTCAGCACCAAGCCCATGATGCTCTTAATCCGGCCCTGGTCCTCCTCCACAGCCGCTTCCACCTACACCGCCCATAGGTGTGCGCAGCCTATTGCATTAAGGTGTGCACCCTAAAGTTGAAATACACATGCATGTGTTTGCCTACAGGTACATGGCCCCAATACATTACTCTCCCTGCTGGCAACGAGAAATAGAGCAGAGCAGGTCCGAGGGAGATCTTTCCCATCTCCTCACTGGCAATGCTATGTGCCCTAGGTGATTAGGGTGTGCCCAGGCACACCCGGCACACCCTGTGCACACGCCTATGTCACCGCCACATCCACCACCACCTCAACCTCCCTCCTACTCCATATGGGCCTCGTCCTTCAGAGATGAAGAAGAACATTGTTTTATTTTTCTGTTTTTTTTTGTTGTTTTAAGTTATTTCCCTATCCACATTTGTTTGCAGAGCACTTGCCATGCTCTTAATTACGTTTTGCTGCCATTTGCAGCACTCTAGCCCTTTCCTTTGGTGTTTTAGAGCCATTTTAGTGCCTTAAAGTGCGGGTCCCCATTGACTTTAATGGGGTTCGGTGTCCGGGAAAAGTTCGGTAAAAGTCCGGGACACGGACCCGGACTTTTTTTTAAAGTTCGGCCGAACCCGTCGAACACGGACATCTAGGTGTCCGCTCAACCCTACTCATCATCAATCATCATCATTATCATCATCAATGTCAATCATCATTGTAAGCATCATTAATATCAATTATCATCACCGTCATCATCATCTTCAATATCAATCATCATCATCATTATCAATATCAATCATCATCATCATCAATCATCAATCATCATAATTAATCATCATCAATATCAGTCATCATCAATCATCATCATCAATATAAATCATCATCTTAATCTTCATCATCAATATCAATCATCATCATCATAATTATCATCAATATCAATCATCATTATCATTATCATCAATATCAATCATCATCATTACCATCATCATAAGCATCATTAATAACAATTATCATCATCGTCATTAATATTCTTCAATATCAATCATCATCATCATTATTAAAAAATCAATTATCAACATCATCAATATTAATCATCATCATCAATATCACTCGTCATCAATCATCATCATTATCATCATCAATATCAATCATCATTATCAATATCAATCATCATTAATCTATATCACTATATCATCATCAATATTAACCATCAGCATCATCATCAATATTAACCATCAGCATCATCATCACCCCCTATAATGGAACACCGAGGGAGAGAAGCGACAAAAAGCATACTAGCACATTATGATAGGCTTACTTTAAATATCCACTGACAGGGCTTCCATCTTCAAAGGCTCTGGTCACTTGAATGGCGACAATCCAGCAAAAGTGGTTGGTCCTCGTCTAGAGGAGGTCGGCTTGGCATTTGGAGAAATCCTGGGAAATAGATCTGTCCCAAGATTGCCATACCAAGCCGGCCAGGAGGAAGCTTGGGAACCCAAGCATATCCTCACGCCTGCACTTGTCCCTTTGGTTAAACGTGCTTTGGGCGAACAGGTCCTTCTGTCTGTCCTCCGTAAAAAGAGGTATACCTTCTTTCCCCTTTGACAGTCGAGCCGAAGCACACAGACGGGACAGCAGGAAAGAACTCAGTAAGGACAGCAGGGAAGCATTCTGATAGGCATTTACTATGAATGTCATAATAAACAGGCCTCTCTACTAATCCCATAGAAAACTAAAACTAGCCTTCTCTTTAAAATTAAGTCGTAGGACTGTCTAAACAGGTTCTTTTTAACCCATTGCACAGAGTACTGCAGGTTACAAGATGGCAGAGTATTCCAACCACCCATACTCAGGGAGTTCTCTCATATATCCGCAGCAACATTTCTGATCAACATCCTATTAATGGAACACTGAGGGAGAGAAGCAGCAAAACGCATACTAGCACATTAGGATAGGCTTACCTTTAAACATCCACTGACAGGGCTTCCATTGTCACCTGGTTTTCTGGCCTCCACCTCCCCTATAGTCAGTCCAACACATGCCTAATAAAAGTACAAACCTTCAACCTACATATAGAGGGTTCAACACACACCTAATATAAAAAATACTGGCCTCCAGCCTCCCCTATAGCTACTCCAACACACGCCTAAGTACAAACCTTCAACCTCCATATAAAAGGTCAAACACACACCTAAAAACTACTGGCCTCCAACCGCCCCTATAGCCAATCCAACATTCGCCTAATAAAAGAACAAACATTCAACCTCCATATAGATGGTCTAACACCTAAAAAAATACTGACCTTCAACCTCCCCTATAGCCAGTCCAACCCACGCCTAAGTATTAACCTTCAACCTCCATTTAGAGGGTCCAACACACACCTAAAACAAAAAATGGCCTCTAACCCCCCCTATAGTCAGTCCAACACACATCAAAAAATACAAAACTTACACCTCCATATAGAGTGTTGAACACACACCTAAAAAAATAAATTGCTGGCCTCCAACCTTCCCTATAGCCATTCTAACACACGCCTAATAAAAGTACAAACCTTCAACTTCCATATTGAGGGTCCAACACACACCTTAAAAAATAAAAATAATGGCCTTCAACCTCCCCTACAACTAAAAAAAGGAAAAACCTTCAACATCCATATAGAGGGTCGAACACACACCTAAAAAAATTACTGGCCTCCAACCTCCCCTATAGCCAATCCAACACACACCTACTAAAAGTACAAACCTTAAACCTCCATATAAAAGGTCAAACACTTAAAAAAATTACTGGTTTCCAACTTCCCTTATAGCCAGTCCAACACATGTCTAATAGAAGAACAAACATTCAACACACCTAAAAAATACTGGCCTCCAACCTCCCCTATAGCCAGTCCAACACAGGCCTAAGTATACAATCCTTCAACCTACATATAGGAGGGGTCCAATACAAACCTAGAAGAAATTACTGGCCTCCAATATTCCCTATAGCCAATCCAAAACATACCTGATAAAAGTACAAACCTTCAACCTCCATATAGAAGGTCAAAACACACAACTAGAAAATTACTTGCCTCCAACCTCCCCTATAGCCAGACCAACACACACCTAATAAAAGTACAAACCTTCAACCTCCATTTAGAGGATCCAACACACACATTTAAAAAAGAAAAAACTAATAGCCTCCTACTCGTAATAAAAGTACAAACCTTCAACCTCCATATAAAAGGTCAAACACACAGCTAGAAAATGACTGGCCTCCAACCTTGCCTATAGCCAGTCCAACACACACCTAATTATAATCCTTCAACCTACATATAGAGGGCCCAATACACTCCTGAAATAAAAATAAATAGGGGCCTCCAACCTCCCCTATAGCCAGACCAACACACGCCTAAGTACAAACCTTCAACCTCCAAGTAGAGGGTCCAACACACACCTAAAAAAAATTGGTGGCCTCCAACCTCCCCGATTGCCAGTCCAACACACCCCTAATAAAAGAACAAACATTGAACACACCTAAATAAACTGGCCTCCAACCACCCCTATAGCCATTACTGACCTCAAGCCTCCACTATATCCAGTTCAACACACGCCTAAGTATAACCCTTACAACCTCATTATCAATATCAATAATCATTAATCTTTATCATCATCATCATTAATCATTATTATCATCAATATCAATCATCATCATCAATATCAATCATCATCAATATCAATCATCATCATCAATATCAATCATCATCATCAATATCATTCATCATCATCATCAATATCATTCATCATCATCATCATCATCATCAATATCAAACATAATTATAAAAATAATTCATCGTTATTAATATCAATCATCATCATCAATCATCATAATTAATCATCATCAATATCAGTCATCATCAATATCAATCATCATCTTAATCTTCATCAATATCAATCATCATCATTATCATCAATATCAATCATCATTATCATTATCATCAATATCAATCATCATCATTACCATCATCATAAGCATCATTAATAACAATTATCATCATCATCATTAATATTCTTCAATAGCAATCATCATCATTAAAAAATCAATTATCAACATCATCAATATTAATTATCATCATCAATATCACTCATCATCAATCATCATCATTATCATCATCAATGTCAATCATCATCATCATGATTATCATCATCATAAGCATCATTAATATCAATTATCATCACCGTCATCATCATCAATATCATCATTATCATCATCAATATCAATCATCATCATTATCAATATCAATCATCATAGAAACATAGAATGTGTCGGCAGATAAGAACCATTTGGCCCATCTAGTCTGCCCAATATATCTGAATCCTATGAATAGTCCCTGGCCCTATATTATATGAAGGATAGCCTTATGCCTATCCCATGCATGCTTAAACTCCTTCACTGTATTTGCAGCTACCACTTCTGCAGGAAGGTTATTCCATGCATCCACTACTCTCTCAGTAAAGTAATACTTCCTCATATTACTTTTAAACCTTTGCCCCTTTAGTTTAAAACTGTGTCCTCATGTGGTAGTTTTTCTTCTTTTAAATATGCTCTCCTCCTTTACCGAGTTGATTCCCTTTATGTATTTAAAAGTTTCTATCATATCCCCTCTGTCTCTTCTTTCTTCCAAGCTATACATGTTAAGGTCCTTTAACCTTTCCTGGTAAGTTTTTTCCTGCAATCCATGTACTAGTTTAGTAGCTCTTCTCTGAACTCTCTCTAGAGTATCTATATCCTTCTGGAGATATGGCCTCCAGTACTGCGCACAATACTCCAAGTGAGGTCTCACCAGTGTTCTGTACAGCGGCATAAGCACTTCTCTCTTTCTACTGCTTATACCTCTCCCTATACATCCAAGCATTCTGCTGGCATTTCGTGCTGCTCTATTACATTGTCCTCCCACCTTTAAGTCTTCTGAAATAATTACTCCTAAATCCCTTTCCTCAGATACTGAGGTCAGGACTTTGTCAAATATTCTATATTCTGCCCTTGGGTTTTTACGCCCCAGGTGCATTATCCTACACTTATCCACATTAAATTTCAGTTGCCAGAGTTCTGACCATTCTTCTAGTTTTCCTAAATCCTTTTCCATTTGGCGTTTCCCTCCAGGAACATCAACCCTGTTACATATTGTAACGCTGAGCGCTCCGATCCCTGCTCCTGGACCGGGGCGCTCGCGGCGTTCGTCCCAGATCCACTCACCTGTGCCCGCTCCAGCTCTCTCCTCCGCTCCCCGCTCACGTGGTTCTTGGCGTGCGCGTCCCTGCACCATAGGGTGCGCGCGCGCCGGCTGTTTGAAATATAAAAGGGCCAGTGCACCAGTAATTAGTGCCTGGTCCAAATCTCCCTTCCTGTTTTCTGTTCTCTGTTTCCTGTTCTCTGTTTCCTGTTCTCTGTTTCCTGTTCTCTGTTTCCTGTTTCCTGTTTCATATATAAGTGACCTGCTCCTTCTTGCCCTTGCCGGATCTTTGTTGCCTTGTTGCCTTAGTGAAAGCGTTACCTGTGTTATCCTTTGCCTGTTGCCGAACCCTTTGCTAACGACTACCGTCTCTGAACCTGTCCTGCCTGCCCTGACCTTTGCTACGTCTGACTACGCCTCTGCCTGTCCCTCTTGTACTACGCCTATATCAGCAGTCGGTGAGGTTGAGCCGCTACCAGAGGACACGACCTGGTAGTTACCGCCGCAGCAAGCCCATCCCGCCTTGCGGCGGGCTCTGGTGAAAACCAGTAACTACTTAGTACCGATCCTCTGGTATGGTCCACACCAATCCCTCACTGACACAGCAGATCCACTCCTTGCACCGCTCCTGCTACCAGTCCGGACCCTGACAGTAAGATCCGGCCATGGATCCTGCTGATGTGCCTCTGCCTAGTATCGCGGACCTTACTACAGTTGTGGCCCAGCAGTCGCAGCAGATCGCTCAGCAAGGTCAACAGCTGGCACAGTTTACCGCCATGCTGCAGCAGCTTCTTCCAGCACAGCAGCAGCCGCCTCCTCCGCCTGCATCTGCTTCACCACTGCAGCCTGTGGCCGCCGCCACTTCTAGAGTTCATCTGTCCATGCCAGCCAAGTATGACGGTGATTCCAAATTGTGCCGCAGATTCTTATCCCAATGCTCCCTTCACCTGGAGATGTCGGCTGACCAGTTCCCCTCGGAGC
This sequence comes from Pelophylax lessonae, assembly GCF_965119305.1. Taxonomy (NCBI): domain Eukaryota; kingdom Metazoa; phylum Chordata; class Amphibia; order Anura; family Ranidae; genus Pelophylax; species Pelophylax lessonae. The sequence continues at coordinate 15,667 of NW_028120056.1, read as the reverse complement.
GAGCCAAGGTGGCATTTGTCATTAGCCTGCTTTCGGGGAAGGCCCTGGCCTGGGCTACACCGCTTTGGGACCGCAATGATCCTGCCACTGCCAGTGTCCAGTTTCTTTCAGGAATTCCGGAGTGTTTTTGAGGAGCCAGCCCGGGCTGCCTCAGCAGAGACTGCATTATTGAACTTGTCCCAGGGGAGTTCCTCTGTCGGACACTATGCTATCCGTTTCCGCTCCCTGGCTTCGGAACTCTCCTGGAATAGCGAGGCACTCTGTGCTACCTTTAAGAAAGAGTGACCTCATCCATTTGGCCACCAGGATTGACCTGCGTTTTGCTGAGCGACGAGAGGAACTGCTACAGGAAAAGGGAAGTGCTCGTCCCAGACGCTTTCCTCGTCTGGCTCCTATCTTCCAGCATCCACCGCAACCCTCTTCTGGGCCTCCCGCCGAGGAAGCCATGCCGGTGAATCGGTCTCGCCTGACCACGCAAGAAAGGAACCGCCGTAGAGACAAGAACCTCTGTTTGTACTGTGCCAGTACTGAGCACTTTTTAAAGGACTGTCCTCTCCATCCAACCGCGTCAGTGAAACGCCCGCACCTAGTCAACGTAGGAGAAGCGTTGCTAGGTGTGAATACCTCCTCTCCACGCATTACTGTTCCCGTGCGGATTTCCGTGTCTGCCAAAATCTCCTTTGCTGCCTCTGCCTTTCTGGATTCCAATTCAGCCGGTAACTTCATCGACGCCTCGTTGGTGAACAAGTTCAACATCCCTGTGGTTCATTTACTGAATCCCATCTTCATCTCCACAGTTTATGGAGAGAGACTCGATGGTATGATGCAGTTCCGTACAGAACCCCTCCAGATGGACATCGGAGTCCTGCATTCTGAGCGATTGGAGTTTTTTGTGTTACCCCATTGCACCTCAGAACTCCTCTTGGGTCTGCCCTGGCTCCAGCGCCATTGTCCCGTTCTGGATTGGACCTCCGGAGAGGTTCGAAGATGGGGTTCGGCTTGTTTCGGCAGATGTCTCAAGTCGGTACGAGTCAAGTCTGCACCTGATATTTCTCCTCCTCCCGGTCTGCCTGAACCATATGCGGATTTTTCAGACGTTTTTTGCAAGAAACAAGCGGAGGTGTTGCCTCCACATAGGCCATATGACTGCCCCATTGACTTGCAACCTGGCACTACACCGCCTAGGGGAAGAATCTATCCTCTCTCCCCTCCAGAGACTCTAGCCATGTCAGAGTATATCCAGGAGAACCTGCAGAGAGGGTTTATCAGGAAATCCTCTTCTCCTGCCGGAGCAGGATTCTTCTTTGTTGCAAAGAAGGACGGTACCCTTAGGCCTTGCATAGACTTTCGGGGTCTCAACAGCATTACGGTAAAGAACCGTTACCCTCTTCCCCTGATTACGGAACTCTTTGACCGGTTACAAGGCGCCAAGTACTTCACCAAGTTGGATCTCAGAGGGGCCTATACCCTTATTCGCATCCGAGAGGGTGACGAGTGGAAGACGGCTTTTAACACCCGAGATGGGCATTTTGAGTACTTAGTCATGCCTTTCGGACTCTAACGCTCCAGCGGTCTTCCAGGAGTTCGTTAATGACATTTTCTAGGACCTGCTCTATACCTGTGTCGTGGTCTATTTGGATGATATCCTCATCTTCTCTACTAACTTGGATCAACACCGTGCTCATGTCCGCTTAGTACTCTCCCGTCTCAGGAAGAACCGTCTCTACGCTAAATTTGAAAAGTGCTTGTTCAACCGTACCAGTCTTCCCTTCCTGGGCTACATCATTTCTGCCAAGGGACTACAAATGGATCCTGCCAAACTGTCTGCCATCCTGGACTGGCCTCGTCCCTCTGGCCTTAAGGCCATCCAGCGATTCCTCGGATTCGCGAACTATTATAGGCAGTTCATCCCGCATTACTCCACCCTTGTGGCACCAATTGTAGCCCTAACCAAGAAGGGGGCTAACCCGAAATCTTGGCCGCCCCAGGCCAAGAAGGCCTTCAGCGCTCTTAAGTCTGCCTTTGCCACCGCCCCAGTTCTGTCCAGACCGGATCCTACTAAGCCGTTCTACCTGGAAGTAGACGCTTCCTCTGTTGGTGCTGGTGCTTTGCTCATGCAAAAGACTACAAGAGGCAAGTCGGTTACTTGCGGGCTTTTCTCTAAGACTTTCTCTCCCGCTGAAAGAAATTATTCTATTGGGGATAGAGAATTACTCGCCATCAAGCTGGCCTTGGAGGAGTGGTGGCATTTACTGGAAGGATCGGTACATCCCGTGAACATCTACACGGATCATAAAAATTTATCTTACCTCCAGTCTGCTCAGAGACTAAATCCTCGCCAAGCTCGCTGGTCTCTATTTTTTGCCAGATTTAACTTCCGGATCCACTTTCGTCCAGCGAGCAAGAACCTCAGGGCCGATGCCCTCTCTCGTTCGTCTGATGTCACAGGAGAGGAAGTCAAGCCACAGCACATTGTGCCCCCGGAATGTCTGGTCACCATGGCACCTATAGACTTGCGTAACCTCCCTCCCGGAAAGACCTATGTTTCTCCCCGTCTTCGCCTAAAGGTTCTTAAGTGGGGACATTCTTCTCTTCTCGCAGGACATCCTGGCGTCCGAAAGACTCTACAACTTATCTCCAAGAGATATTGGTGGCCATCCTTGGAGAAGGACATGCATTTCCTCCGACACATCTTCCGGTTACATGGCCTGCCTTCACATATTGTCTCCGATAGAGGAGTCCAGTTTGTGTCCAAGTTCTGGAGGGCTCTTTGTGGATGGCTTAAAATCAATCTGGATTTCTCTTCTTCATACCACCCCCAAACCAACGGACAAGTAGAGCGGGTCAATCAAATCCTGGGCGACTACCTTCGCCACTTCGTTTCCTCCCGTCAAGACGATTGGGTCGACCTCCTCCCGTGGGCGGAGTTCTCCTATAACCACAAAGACTCTTCCGCCACCAACAAGTCTCCCTTCTTCGTGGTTTACGGTCGTCATCCTCTGCCTCCTCTGCCGTTATCCTCCTCCTCTGGTGTACCTGCAGTGGATGATCTGGTACAAGACTTTTCTGCCATCTGGCATGAGATGCGCCTGTCCCTCTTACAGGCCTCATCCCGCATGAAAATCCAAGCGGACAAGAAACGTCGGTCTCCTCCTGTCCTGGTTCCTGGGGACAGAGTTTGGCTCTCCTCCAAGTATGTCTGCTTCAGGGTTCCGAGTTACAAGCTTGGTCCTCGTTATTTGGGACCCTACAAGGTCAAGAAGAGGATCAATCCTGTGTGTTACCAACTCCATCTCCCTTCCTCCCTTAAAATTCCCAACTGTTTTCATGTCTCCCCCCTCAAGCCTGCGGTCTTTAATCGCTTTTCCCCCAAGAATCTTCCTCCCACGCCTGTATCCGGTACCTCGGATGTCTTCTCCGTTCAGGAGATATTGGCCTCTAAATTGGTCAGGGGGAGAAGATATTTTTTGGTGGACTGGGAGGGCTGCGGTCCTGAAGAGAGATCCTGGGAGCCAGAGGAGAATATCTTGGACTGTAACCTCATCCTCAAGTTTCTGGGTACCAAAAAGAGGGGGAGACCAAAGGGGGGGTACTGTAACGCTGAGCGCTCCGATCCCTGCTCCTGGACCGGAGCGCTCGCGGCGCTCGTCCCAGATCCACTCACCTGTGCCCGCTCCAGCTCTCTCCTCCGCTCCCCGCTCACGTGGTTCCCGGCGTGCGCGTCCCTGCACCATAGGGCGCGCGCACGCCGGCTGTTTGAAATATAAAGGGCCAGTGCACCAGTAATTGGTGCCTGGTCCAAATCTCCCTTCCTGTTTCCTGTTTCCTGTTCTCTGTTTCCTGTTCTCTGTTTCCTGTTTCATATATAAGTGACCTGCTCCTTCTTGCCCTTGCCGGATCTTTGTTGCCTTAGTGAAAGCGTTACCTGTGTTATCCTTTGCCTGTTGCCGAACCCTTTGCTAATGACTACCGTCTCTGAACCTGTCCTGCCTGCCCTGACCTTTGCTACGTCTGACTACGCCTCTGCCTGTCCCTCTTGTACTACACCTATATAAGCAGTCGGTGAGGTTGAGCCGCTACCAGAGGACACGACCTGGTAGTTACTGCCGCAGCAAGCCCATCCCGCCTTGCGGCGGGCTCTGGTGAAAACCAGTAACTACTTAGAACCGATCCTCTGGTACCGTCCACGCCAATCCCTCACTGACACAGCGGATCCACTCCTTGCACCGCTCCTGCTACCAGTCCGGACCCTGACACATATCTTTGTGTCATCAGCAAAAAGACAAACCTTACCATCGAGGCCTTTTGCAATATCACTTATGAAGATATTAAACAAAATTGGTCCCAGTACAGATCCCTGAGGTACCCCACTGGTAACATGACCTTGTTCTGAATGTTCTCCATTGACTACAACCCTCTGTTGTCTGTCACTCAGCCACTGCCTAATCCATTCAACAATATGGAAGTCCATGCTCAATGACTGTAGTTTATTGATAAGTCTTCTATGTGGGACAGTGTCAAAAGCCTTACTAAAATCTAGATATGCAATGTCTACTGCACCTCCACCGTCTATTATTTTAGTCACCCAGTCAAAAGAATCTATAAGATTTGTTTGACATGATCTCCCTGAAGTAAACCCATGTTGTTTTTCATCTTGCAATCCATGGGATTTAAGATATTCCACAATCCTATCCTTTAATAGGGTTTCCATTAATTTGCCTACTATTGATTTCAGACTCACTGGTCTATAGTGGCTCGATTCCTCCCTACTACCTTTCTTGTGAATGGGCACAACATTTGCAAATTTCCAATCTTCCGGGACGACTCCTGTTACTAATGATTGGTTAAATAAATCCGTTAATGGTTTTGCCAGCTCACCACTAAGCTCTTTTAATAATTTTGGGTGTATCTCATCAGGACCCTGTGACTTATTTGTCTTCACTTTAGACAGCAATCTTAGAACATCTTCCTCTGTAAAGACACATGCATCAAACAATTCATTAGTCATCCTTTCAAGTGGAGGTCCTTTTCCTTCTTTTTCTTCTGTAAAAACTGAACAGAAGTATTCATTAAGGCAGTCGGCTAGCCCTTTATTCTCTTCTACATACCTTCCGTCCTTTGTTTTTAATTTAGTTATTCCTTGTTTTAATTTCCTTTTTTCATTTATATATCTGAAGAATGTCTTATCCCCTTTTTCATAGACTGAGCTAGTTTTTCTTCTGCCTGCGCTTTAGAAGTTCTTATAACTTGCTTGGCCTCTTTCTGCCTAATCTTGTAGATTTCCTTATCTTCATTGCTCTGGGTTTTTTTATACTTACAAAATGCTAGCTTTTTATTTTTAATGATTTGGGCCACTTCTGCTGAGTACCACAGTGGTCTCTTCCTTTTTTTGCTTTTACTGACAAGTCTAATGCAATTTTCTGTTGCCTTCAATAATGCACCTTTTAAGTAGTCCCATTTCTCCTGGACTCCATGTAATCCGTTCCAGTCTGATAAGGACTCATTTATGACTAATTTCATTTTTGAAAAGTCTGTTTTTCTAAAATCTAAAACTTTTGTTTTTGTGTGGTGTGACTCTTTCACAGTTCTTATATTAAACCACACTGACTGGTGATCACTAGATCCCAAGGTTTCACCTACAATGACATCATATACCGAATCCCCATTTGTGAATACCAAATCCAAAATGGCCTCCCTCCGGGTTGGCTCCTCAACCACTTGTTGCAGAGACAACCCCAGTAGGGAATTTAGAATATCTGTACTCCTGGTAGAACTTGCTATTTTGGTTTTCCAGTTTATATCTGGAAGATTAAAATCTCCCATAATGATAACTTCTCCTTTCATTGTCATTTTAGCTATTTCTTCAACTAGTAGATCATCTAGTTCTTTAACTTGACCAGGTGGTCTATATATCACACATACACGAGTTACTGCATGATTAGCAAACTGCAACGTAACCCAAACTGACACTATGTTGGCCTCACAAACTTGTATTAGGTTAGATTTAATGCTATCTTTCACATACAGGGCCACTCCTCCTCCTTTCTTGCCTTCTCTGTCTCTTCTGTATAAAGAGTATCCTGGTATGGTTATGTCCCAGTCATTTCTTTCATTAAACCATGTCTCCATAACAGCCACTAAATCTACATTCTCAGATGCCATTATTGACCCATTCTCAGATGCCATCATCATAATCATCATCAATATCAATCATCATCATTATCAATCATAATCAATATCAAATCATCATCATCATCAATATCATCAAAATCATCATCATCAATGTCAATCATCATTATCAATATCAATCATCATTAATCTATATCACTATATCATCATCAATATTAACCATCAGCATCATCATCAATATTAACCATCAGCATCATCATCACCCCCTATAATGGAACACTGAGGGAGAGAAGCGGAAAAAAGCATACTAGCACATTATGATAGGCTTACCTTAAATATCAACTGACAGGGCTTCCATCTTCACAGGCTCTGGTCACTTGAATGGCGACAATCCAGCAAAAGTGGTTGGTCCTCGTCTAGAGGAGGTCGGCTTGGCATTTGGAGAAATCCTGGGAAATAGATCTGTCCCAAGATTGCCATACCAAGCCGGCCAGGAGGAAGCTTGGGAAACCAAGCATATCCTCACGCCTGCACTTGTCCCTTTGGTTAAACGTGCTTTGGGCGAACAGGTCCTTCTGTCTGTCCTCCGTAAAAAGAGGTATACCTTCTTTCCCCTTTGACAGTCGAGCCGAAGCACACAGACGGGACAGCAGGAAAGAACTCAGTAAGGACAGCAGGGAAGCATTCTGATAGGCATTTACTATGAATGTCATAATAAACAGGCCTCTCTACTAATCCCATAGAAAACTAAAACTAGCCTTCTCTTTAAAAGTAAGTCGTAGTACTGTCTAAACAGGTTCTTTTTAACCCATTGCACAGAGTACTGCAGGTTACAAGATGGCAGGGTATTCCAACCACCCATACTCAGGGAGTTCCCTCATATATCCGCAGCAACCTTTCTGATCAACATCCTATAATGGAACACTGAGGGAGAGAAGCAGCAAAACGCATACTAGCACATTAGGATAGGCTTACCTTTAAACACCCACTGAAAGGGCTTCCATCGTCACCTGGTTTTCTGGCCTCCAATCACCCCTATACCCATTACTGACCTCAAGCCTCCACTATATCCAGTTCAACACATGCCTAAGTATAACCCTTACAACCTCATTATCAATATCAATAATCATTAATCTTTATCATCATCAATATTAATCATCATCATCATCAATATCATTCATCATCATCATCAATCATCATCATCAACAATAACAATATCAAACATCATTATAAAAATCATTCATGGTTATTAATATCAATCATCATCATCATCATCAATCATCATAATTAATCATCATCAATATCAGTCATCAGCAATCATCATCATCAATATCAATCATCATCTTTATCTTCATCATCAATATCAATCATCATCCTTATCATCAATATCAATCATCATCATTACCATCATCATAAGCATCATTAATATCAATTATCATCATCATCATTAATATTCTTCAATATCAATCATCATCATCATTCAAAAATCAATTATCAACATCATCAATATTAATTATCATCATCAATATCACTCATCATCAATCATCATCATCATTATCATCATCAATGTCAATCATCCTCATCATAATTATCATCGTAAGCATCATTAATATCAATTATCATCATCATCATCAATATCAATCATCATCATCATCATCATCATCATCATCATCATCATCATCAATCATAATCATCATAATCATCATCAATATCAATCATCATCATCATCATCATTATCAATATCAATCATCATCATCAATATCATCAACATCATCAATATCAATCATCATTAATCTATATCACTATATCATCATCAATATTAACCATCAGCATCATCATCAATATTAACCATCAGCATCATCATCACCCCCTATAATAGAACACTGAGGGAGAGAAGCGGAAAAAAGCATACTAGCACGTTATGATAGGCTTACCTTAAATATCCACTGACAGGGCTTCCATCTTCATAGGCTCTGGTTACATGAATGGCGACAATCCAGCAAAAGTGGTTGGTCCTCATCTAGAGGAGGTCGGCTTGGCATTTGGAGAAATCCTGGGAAATAGATCCGTCCCAAGATTGCCATACCAAGCCAGCCAGGAGGAAGCTTGGGAAATCAAGCATATCCTCACGCCTGCACTTGTCCCTTTGGTTAAACGTGCTTTGGGCGAACAGGTCCTTCTGTCTGTCCTCCCTAAAAAGAGGTATACCTTCTTTCCCCTTTGACAGTCGAGCCGAAGCACACAGACGGGACAGCAGGAAAGAACTCAGTAAGGACAGCAGGGAAGCATTCTGATAGGCATTTACTATGAATGTCATAATAAACAGGCCTCTCTACTAATCCCATAGAAAACTAAAACTAGCCTTCTCTTTAAAAGTAAGTCGTAGTACTGTCTAAACAGGTTCTTTTTAACCCATTGCACAGAGTACTGCAGGTTACAAGATGGCAGGGTATTCCAACCACCCATACTCAGGGAGTTCCCTCATATATCCGCAGCAACCTTTCTGATCAACATCCTATAATGGAACACTGAGGGAGAGAAGCAGCAAAATGCATAAGAGCACATTAGGAAAGGCTTACCTTTAAACATCCACTGACAGGGCTTCCATTGTCACCTGGTTTTCTGGCCTCCAACCACCCCTATAGCCATTACTGACCTCAAGCCTCCACTATATCCAGATCAACACACGCCTAAGTATAACCCTTACAACCTCATTATCAAGATCAATAATCATTAATCTTTATCATCATCAATATTAATCATCATCATCATCATCATTATCATCAATATCAATCATCATCATTACCATCATCATAAGCATCATTAATAACAATTATCATCATCATCATTAATATTCCTCAATATCAATCATCATCATCATCATTAAAAAATCAATTATCAACATCATCAATATCACTCATCAGCATCATCATAAGCATCATTAATATCAATTATCATCATCATCATCATCATCATCATCAATATCAATCATCATTAGGGTTGAGCGGACACCTAGATGTCCGTGTTCGACGGGTTCGGCCGAACTTTAAAAAAAGTCCGGGTCCGTGTCCCGGACTTTTACCGAACTTTTCCCGGACACCGAACCCCATTGAAGTCAATGGGGACCCGAACTTTAAGGCACTAAAATGGCTCTAAAACACCAAAGGAAAGGGCTAGAGTGCTGCAAATGGCAGCAAAACGTAATTAAGAGCATGGCAAGTGCTCTGCAAACAAATGTGGATAGGGAAATAACTTAAAACAACAAAAAAAAACCAGAAAAATAAAACAATGTTCTTCTTCATCTCTGAAGGACGAGGCCCATATGGAGTAGGAGGGAGGTTGAGGTGGTGGTGGATGTGGCGGTGACATAGGCATGCGCACTGGGTGTGCCGGGTGTGCCTGGGCACACCCTAATCACCTAGGGCACATAGCATTGCCAGTGAGGAGATGGGAAAGATCTCCCTCGGACCTGCTCTGCTCTATTTCTCTTTGCCTACAGGTACATGGCTCCGATACATTACTCTCCCTGCTGGCAAACACATGCATGTGTATTTCAACTTTGGGGTGCACACCTTAATGCAATAGGCTGCGCACACCTATGGGCGGTGTAGGTGGAAGCGGCTGTGGAGGAGGACCAGGGCCGGATTAAGAGCATCATGGGCTTGGTGCTGAGGATTTTGAAGGGCCTTAAGGGCCGTGCCTTGGCATGCACCCAGAGGAGGAAGGGTGCAGCCATGCATGCCTAATTCAACATGGGATGCTGTCTCTGAAGCCCATAAACACATCCATGCATCGGCAACTGTCCCTCCTTGTCCGGCCTTCGCGCTGTGTGGGGAGGTTCTGAGGGTGCTGCCTGGGGAAGCGAGCATAGAAGCCAGACTTCTGTGTTTACAAGTGACAGAAGAGCAGTAACAGTGAATATGGCCAACCCGGGGCCTATATAAAAGGTAGGGGCCTGGAGCTGCAGCTCCAATAGCCCCTACGTTAATCTGGCCCTGAGGAGGAGGACGAGGTAGCCAACACTGCTTCTTTTCACAAATTTTAAATGAGGGTACACCCCAAAAGAGTGAGAAAGAGCAAAAATGGAACAATGGGTGGGTAAGGTCGGTATCCATTGCTATTCTGCATAAGGTACGGAAAAGTCCCGTGGGATCCATGCCTGGTTCATTTTAATGAACGTGAGCTTGTCCACATTGTCTCTGGACAGGCGGCTGCGCTTGTCTGTTATAACGCCCCCAGCCGTGCTAAATACCCGTTCAGATAATACACTGGCTGCAGGGCACGCCAGCACCTCCAAGGCGTAAAGGGCAAGCTCAGGCCATGTGCCCAATTTGGAGACCCAGAAGTTGAAGGGGGCAGACCCCTCATTCACTACATGTAGGCGTGTGCACACATACTGCTCCACCATGTTGGTAAAATGCTGCCTCCTGCTAAGACGTTCCATCTGAGCTGCTGGTGCTGCTGTTTGTTGTGGCGTGCTGACAAAGCTTTTCCACATTTCGGCCATGCTAACCCTGCCTTCTGAGGTGCTGGCGGTGCCCTGGTTGCGTTGGCGACCTCCTCCTCCTCCTCTGCCTTGTGCTTCCACTGCGGCCCCGCTGTCAGATGGGAATGCCAGCAGCATGGCGTCTACCAGCGTGCGCTTGTACTCGCGCATCTTGCGATCGCGCTCCAGTGAGTGAATTAAGGACGGTACGTTGTCCTTGTAACGGGGATCCAGCAGCGTGGCCACCCAGTAATCAGCACAAGTTAGAATGTGGGCAACTCGGCGGTCGTTGTGAAGACACTGCAGCATGTAATTGCTCATGTGTGCCAGGCTGCCCAGAGGCAACGAAAGGCTGTCCTCTGTGGGAGAAGTATCGTCCGTGTCCTCTGTATCCCCCCAGCCACGCACCAGTGATGGCCATGAGCTGGCCTGGGTGCCACCCTGCTGTGAACATGGTTCCATCTCCTCCTCCAGCTCCTCCTCCTCCTCATCCTCCAGAACTGTGCCCCTGCTGGACAATTGTGTCCCTGGCGTTTGTGTGTGCAGGAACCCACCCTCGGAGCCCCTTGCGAATGACTGCCCTGAAAGCCTTGGAAATGTTACCTCTTCATCCTCCTCCTCCTCCTCATCCTGTGCCACATCCTCTTCCATCATCGCCCGAATTGTTTTTTCAAGGAGGCATAGAAGTGGGATAGTTAAGCTGAGAACGGCGTCATTGCCACTGGCCATGTTGGTGGAGTACTCAAAACAGCGCAACAAGGCACACAGGTCTCGCATGGAGGCCCAGTTATTGGTGGTGAAGTGGTGCTGTTCCGCAGAGCGACTCACGCGTGCGTGCTGCAGCTGAAACTCCACTATGGCCTGCTGCTGCTCGCACAGTCTTTCCAGCATGTGCAAGGTGGAGTTCCACCTTGTGGGCACGTCACATATGAGGCGCGAGCAGGAAGGCCGAAGTTACGCTGCAGCGCTGCCAGGCGAGCAGCAGCAGGGTGAGAACGCCGAAAGTGCGCACAAACGGCCCGCACTTTCTGCAGCAGCTCTGACATATCGGGGTAGTTTTTAAGGAACCTCTGCACCACCAAATTCAGCACATGCGCCAGGCAAGGGATGTGCGTCAAACCGGCTAGGCCCAGAGCTGCTATGAGATTTCGCCCAGGCCGGGCTTGAGGCTCGCTGGCAGCAACCACTCATTTGTCTGCTGTTCCATGCTCCTCCACAACTCCTGCGCGGTGTGTGGTTTGTCCCCCAAACAGGCAAGTTGTAAAACTGCCTGCTGTCGTTTACCCCTGGCCGTGCTGAAGTTGGTGGTGAAGGTGTTACGCTGTCCGGATGAGGAGGCGGTAGAGGATGAGGAAGCGGAGTAGGAGGAGTTAGGAACAGGAGGCAAACTGAAGCGCCCTGCAATCCTCAGTGGTGGAAGGACATGCGCCAAATTGCTATCCGCCTCAGGCCCATCCGCCACTGCATTTATCCAGTGTGCCGTTAGGGAGATATAACGCCCCTGACCGTGCTTACTGGTCCACGTATCGGTAGTTAGGTGGACCTTGGCACAGATGGCGTTGCGCAGTGCACACCTGATTTTTTCCCCCACTTGGTTGTGCAGGGAAGGGATGGCTTGCCTGGAAAAGTAGTGGCGGCTGGGCACGACGTACTGTGGGACAGCCACCGACATAAGGTTTTTAAAACTGTGCGTCTCCACCAGACGGAATGACAGCATTTCAAAGGCCAATAATTTTGAAATGCTGGCATTCAGGGCCAGGGATCGCGGGTGGGTAGGGGGGTACTTCCTCTTCCTCTCAAGTGTTTGGGAGATGGAAAGCTGAACGCTTCCACGGGACATTGTGGAGATGGTTGTTGGTGACCCAGGTGGTGGTGTTGCTGACAGATCGTCTGTTTGCGGGGTGGCAGGTGCCGGTATCACTACAGATGTGGCTGGAGCGGCCGAGACTGCAGCAGAAGAGGAAGCAGGATGAGCCAGAGACGTTTCTTGGTTTTGAAGGTGTGTACTCCACTGCAGCTCGTGCTTTGCACTTAGATGCCTGATCATGCAGGTTGTGCTCAGGTTGAGAAGGTTTATGCCTCGCTTCAAGCTCTGATTGCACAGGGTGCAAACCACTCGTGTCCTGTCATCAGCACATTTTCTAAAGAACTTCCACGCTAGAGAACTCCTTTGAGCTGACTTTGGTGCGCTCGTTCCCTTGCTGCGTTGGGCAGTAGCGGGCGTAGTGTCTAGGGCACGGCCGCTCCGCTTCTGCACCCTGCTCCCTCTTCTGCTGTGCTGGTGGCTCTGTGCGACCACCGCCTCTTTCTCCAAACCACTCAGGTCACCTGCATGACGTTCATTCCATGTGGGGTCGAGGACCTCATCGTCCTCCACATCATCTTCCACCCAGTCTTCACCCCTGCCCTCCTTGTCGGTCTCCACAACGCAGAACGCCGCAGCAGTTGGCACCTGCGTTTCGTCATCATCGGAGACGTGCTGCGATGATCCTTGCATGTACTCATCTTGAGAAATAAGTGGTTGGGCATCGCTGCACTCAATCTCTTCTACTTCTGGGGCAGGGCTAGGTGGATGGCCCTGGGAAACCCTGCTGACATAGTCATCAAAAAGAAGAAGAGACTGCTGTATGGCTTGGGGCTCAGACTGCTTGCCTGATTTGCAAGGGGGTGAGGTGAAAGACGGTTGGACATCGGCTGCAGGTGCCAACTGTGACCTTTCTGCAGTAGACTGGGTGGGAGACAATGTGAAGGAACTGGAGGCACTGTCAGCAGCAAACCAATCTACTATCGCCTCCACTTGTTCTGGCCTCATCACTTCTAGGGGCGTATGATGCCCTACCAAATACTGATGAAGGTTCTGTCGCCTACTCACACTTGAGGAAGGTGTTTCACTTGTGCGTGTAGCTGGCACAGATCGACCACGTCCTCTCCTTGCAACAGGAGCTCTACCAGCAGCACCATGACCCAGGCCACGGCCCTTATTTGACGGTCTCCTCATATTTCTGTAATTTAAGATCTTGCCCTAGAAAGGTTTTTATTGAATAGCGGAATAGGAAATATGATCCAAAAAAGTGTATGTATCTCGCACGTACAAAACCACACTAGGCCCCAATTACTATTGTTTCTACCCCTAAAAGGATGGATGAGGAGTAGGAGGAGTATGGAACAGACAGCACCCTCAAATCTTCAGAAGTATGAGATGAACCTCAAAAACTTGGAAAGGTGGATCTCACACGTACCGACACAGACTATCCCGCAATTCAATTGATCCTCAAAGGTTTTTATTGAATAGCGGAATAGGAAATATGATCAAAAAAAGTGTATGTATCTCGCATGTACACAACCACACTAGGCCCCAATTACTATTGTTTGTACCCCTAAAAGGATGGTTGAGCAGTAGGAGCAGGAGTATGGAACAGGCAGCACCCTCAAATCTTCAGAAGTATGAGATGAACCCCAAAAACTTGGAAAGGTGGATCTCACACGTACCGACACAGACTATCACGCAATTTAATTGATCCCCAAAGGATTTAATTGAATAGCGGAATAGAAAATATGATCAAAAAGAAAGTGTATGTATCTCACACGTACACCACCACACTAGGCCCCAATTACTATTGTTTGTACCCCTAAAAGGATGGTTGAGCAGTAGGAGGAGGAGTATGGAACAGGCAGCACCCTCAAATCTTCAGAAGTATGAGATGAACCCCAAAAACTTGGAAAAGTGGATCTCACACGTACCGACACAGACTATCACGCAATTTAATTGATCCCCAAAGGTTTTAATTGAATAGCGGAATAGAAAATATGATCAAAAAGAAAGTGTATGTATCTCACACATACACCACCACACTAGGCCCCAATTACTATTGTTTGTACCCCTAAAAGGATGGTTGAGCAGTAGGAGGAGTATGGAACAGGCAGCACCCTCAAATCTTCAGAAGTATGAGATGAACCCCAAAAACTTGGAAAGGTGGATCTCACACGTACCGACACAGACTATCACGCAATTTAATTGATCCCCAAAGGTTTTAATTGAATAGCGGAATAGAAAATATGATCAAAAAGAAAGTGTATGTATCTCACACGTACACCACCACACTAGGCCCCAATTACTATTGTTTGTACCCCTAAAAGGATGGTTGAGCAGTAGGAGGAGGAGTATGGAACAGGCAGCACCCTCAAATCTTCAGAAGTATGAGATGAACCCCAAAAACTTGGAAAGGTGGATCTCACACGTACCGACACAGACTATCACGCAATTTAATTGATCCCCAAAGGATTTAATTGAATAGCGGAATAGAAAATATGATCAAAAAGAAAGTGTATGTATCTCACACGTACACCACCACACTAGGCCCCAATTACTATTGTTTGTACCCCTAAAAGGATGGTTGAGCAGTAGGAGGAGGAGTATGGAACAGGCAGCACCCTCAAATCTTCAGAAGTATGAGATGAACCCCAAAAACTTGGAAAGGTGGATCTCACACGTACCGACACAGACTATCACGCAATTTAATTGATCCCCAAAGGTTTTAATTGAATAGCGGAATAGAAAATATGATCAAAAAGAAAGTGTATGTATCTCACACGTACACCACCACACTAGGCCCCAATTACTATTGTTTGTACCTCTAAAAGGATGGTTGAGCAGTAGGAGGAGGAGTATGGAACAGGCAGCACCCTTAAATCTTCAGAAGTATGAGATGAACCCCAAAAACTTGGAAAGGTGGATCTCACACGTACCGACACAGACTATCACGCAATTTAATTGATCCCCAAAGGATTTAATTGAATAGCGGAATAGAAAATATGATCAAAAAGAAAGTGTATGTATCTCACACGTACACCACCACACTAGGCCCCAATTACTATTGTTTGTACCCCTAAAAGGATGGTTAAGCAGTAGGAGGAGGAGTATGGAACAGGCAGCACCCTCAAATCTTCAGAAGTATGAGATGAACCCCAAAAACTTGGAAAGGTGGGTCTCACACGTACCGACACAGACTATCACGCAATTTAATTGATCCCCAAAGGTTTTAATTGAATAGC
>NW_028120057.1:222500-241097 GCF_965119305.1 Pelophylax lessonae | reverse complement strand
TTCCGAGATCAGACGAGATCGGGCGTGTTCAGGGTGATGTGGCCGTAGGCGATCACCAATGCCACCCTCGACCCCTTTGAGCTTGGCCATGCCAAGATGGCACCTCCCAAAAAGAAAAAAGAATGCCAAAGGAAAAGCAAAAGCCTACAGCACCTGGTATTCCCAGGCGGTCTCCCATCCAGGTACTAACCAGGCCCGACCCTGCTTAGCTTCTGAGATCAGACGAGATCGGGCGTGTTCAGGGTGATGTAGCCATAGGCGATCACCAATGCCACCCTCGACCCCTTTGAGCTTGGCCATGCCAAGATGGCACCTCCCAAAAAGAAAAAAGAATGCCAAAGGAAAAGCAAAAGCCTACAGCACCTGGTATTCCCAGGCGGTCTCCCATCCAGGTACTAACCAGGACCGACCCTGCTTAGCTTCCGAGATCAGACGAGATCGGGCGTGTTCAGGGTGATGTGGCCGTAGGCGATCACCAATGCCACCCTCGACCCCTTTGAGCTTGGCCATGCCAAGATGGCACCTCCCAAAAAGAAAAAAGAATGCCAAAGGAAAAGCAAAAGCCTACAGCACCTGGTATTCCCAGGCGGTCTCCCATCCAGGTACTAACCAGGCCCGACCCTGCTTAGCTTCCGAGATCAGACGAGATCGGGCGTGTTCAGGGTGATGTGGCCGTAGGCGATCACCAATGCCACCCTCGACCCCTTTGAGCTTGGCCATGCCAAGATGGCACCTCCCAAAAAGAAAAAAGAATGCCAAAGGAAAAGCAAAAGCCTACAGCACCTGGTATTCCCAGGCGGTCTCCCATCCAGGTACTAACCAGGCCCGACCCTGCTTAGCTTCCGAGATCAGACGAGATCGGGCGTGTTCAGGGTGATGTGGCAGTAGGCGATTACCAATGCCACCCTCGACCCCTTTGAGCTTGGCCATGCCAAGATGGCACCTCCCAAAAAGAAAAAAGAATGCCAAAGGAAAAGCAAAAGCCTACAGCACCTGGTATTCCCAGGCGGTCTCCCATCCAGGTACTAACCAGGCCCGACCCTGCTTAGCTTCCGAGATCAGACGAGATTGGGCGTGTTCAGGGTGATGTGGCCGTAGGCGATCACCAATGCCACCCTCGACCCCTTTGAGCTTGGCCATGCCAAGATGGCACCTCCCAAAAAGAAAAAAGAATGCCAAAGGAAAAGCAAAAGCCTACAGCACCTGGTATTCCCAGGCGGTCTCCCATCCAGGTACTAACCAGGCCCGACAATGCTTAGCTTCCGAGATCAGACGAGATCGGGCGTGTTCAGGGTGATGTGGCCATAGGCGATCACCAATGCCACCCTCGACCCCTTTGAGCTTGGCCATGCCAAGATGGCACCTCCCAAAAAGAAAAAAGAATGCCAAAGGAAAAGCAAAAGCCTACAGCACCTGGTATTCCCAGGCGGTCTCCCATCCAGGTACTAACCAGGCCCGACCCTGCTTAGCTTCCGAGATCAGACGAGATCGGGCGTGTTCAGGGTGATGTGGCAGTAGGCGATCACCAATGCCACCCTCGACCCCTTTGAGCTTGGCCATGCCAAGATGGCACCTCCCAAAAAGAAAAAAGAATGCCAAAGGAAAAGCAAAAGCCTACAGCACCTGGTATTCCCAGGCGGTCTCCCATCCAGGTACTAACCAGGCCCGACCCTGCTTAGCTTCCGAGATCAGACGAGATCGGGCGTGTTCAGGGTGATGTGGCCGTAGGCGATCACCAATGCCACCCTCGACCCCTTTGAGCTTGGCCATGCCAAGATGGCACCTCCCAAAAAGAAAAAAGAATGCCAAAGGAAAAGCAAAAGCCTACAGCACCTGGTATTCCCAGGCGGTCTCCCATCCAGGTACTAACCAGGCCCGACCCTGCTTAGCTTCCGAGATCAGACGAGATCGGGCGTGTTCAGGGTGATGTGGCCGTAGGCGATCACCAATGCCACCCTCGACCCCTTTGAGCTTGGCCATGCCAAGATGGCACCTCCCAAAAAGAAAAAAGAATGCCAAAGGAAAAGCAAAAGCCTACAGCACCTGGTATTCCCAGGCGGTCTCCCATCCAGGTACTAACCAGGCCCGACCCTGCTTAGCTTCCGAGATCAGACGAGATCGGGCGTGTTCAGGGTGATGTGGCCGTAGGCGATCACCAATGCCACCCTCGACCCCTTTGAGCTTGGCCATGCCAAGATGGCACCTCCCAAAAAGAAAAAAGAATGCCAAAGGAAAAGCAAAAGCCTACAGCACCTGGTATTCCCAGGCGGTCTCCCATCCAGGTACTAACCAGGCCCGACCCTGCTTAGCTTCCGAGATCAGACGAGATCGGGCGTGTTCAGGGTGATGTGGCCGTAGGCGATCACCAATGCCACCCTCGACCCCTTTGAGCTTGGCCATGCCAAGATGGCACCTCCCAAAAAGAAAAAAGAATGCCAAAGGAAAAGCAAAAGCCTACAGCACCTGGTATTCCCAGGCGGTCTCCCATCCAGGTACTAACCAGGCCCGACCCTGCTTAGCTTCCGAGATCAGACGAGATCGGGCGTGTTCAGGGTGATGTGGCCGTAGGCGATCACCAATGCCACCCTCGACCCCTTTGAGCTTGGCCATGCCAAGATGGCACCTCCCAAAAAGAAAAAAGAATGCCAAAGGAAAAGCAAAAGCCTACAGCACCTGGTATTCCCAGGTGGTCTCCCATCCAGGTACTAACCAGGCCCGACCCTGCTTAGCTTCCGAGATCAGACGAGATCGGGCGTGTTCAGGGTGATGTGGCCGTAGGTGATCACCAATGCCACCCTCGACCCCTTTGAGCTTGGCCATGCCAAGATGGCACCTCCCAAAAAGAAAAAAGAATGCCAAAGGAAAAGCAAAAGCCTACAGCACCTGGTATTCCCAGGCGGTCTCCCATCCAGGTACTAACCAGGCCCGACCCTGCTTAGCTTCCGAGATCAGACGAGATCGGGCGTGTTCAGGGTGATGTGGCCGTAGGCGATCACCAATGCCACCCTCGACCCCTTTGAGCTTGGCCATGCCAAGATGGCACCTCCCAAAAAGAAAAAAGAATGCCAAAGGAAAAGCAAAAGCCTACAGCACCTGGTATTCCCAGGCGGTCTCCCATCCAGGTACTAACCAGGCCCGACCCTGCTTAGCTTCCGAGATCAGACGAGATCGGGCGTGTTCAGGGTGATGTGGCCGTAGGCGAACACCAATGCCACCCTCGACCCCTTTGAGCTTGGCCATGCCAAGATGGCACCTCCCAAAAAGAAAAAAGAATGCCAAAGGAAAAGCAAAAGCCTACAGCACCTGGTATTCCCAGGCGGTCTCCCATCCAGGTACTAACCAGGCCCGACCCTGCTTATCTTCCGAGATCAGACGAGATCGGGCGTGTTCAGGGTGATGTGGCCGTAGGCGATCACCAATGCCACCCTCGACCCCTTTGAGCTTGGCCATGCCAAGATGGCACCTCCCAAGAAGAAAAAAGAATGCCAAAGGAAAAGCAAAAGCCTACAGCACCTGGTATTCCCAGGCGGTCTCCCATCCAGGTACTAACCAGGCCCGACCCTGCTTAGCTTCCGAGATCAGACGAGATCGGGCGTGTTCAGGGTGATGTGGCCGTAGGCGATCACCAATGCCACCCTCGACCCCTTTGAGCTTGGCCATGCCAAGATGGCACCTCCCAAAAAGAAAAAAGAATGCCAAAGGAAAAGCAAAAGCCTACAGCACCTGGTATTCCCAGGCGGTCTCCCATCCAGGTACTAACCAGGCCCGACCCTGCTTAGCTTCCGAGATCAGACGAGATCGGGCGTGTTCAGGGTGATGTGGCCGTAGGCAATCACCAATGCCACCCTCGACCCCTTTGAGCTTGGCCATGCCAAGATGGCACCTCCCAAAAAGAAAAAAGAATGCCAAAGGAAAAGCAAAAGCCTACAGCACCTGGTATTCCCAGGCGGTCTCCCATCCAGGTACTAACCAGGCCCGACCCTGCTTAGCTTCCGAGATCAGACGAGATCGGGCGTGTTCAGTGTGATGTGGCCGTAGGCGATCACCAATGCCACCCTCGACCCCTTTGAGCTTGGCCATGCCAAGATGGCACCTCCCAAAAAGAAAAAAGAATGCCAAAGGAAAAGCAAAAGCCTACAGCACCTGGTATTCCCAGGCGGTCTCCCATCCAGGTACTAACCAGGCCCGACCCTGCTTAGCTTCCGAGATCAGACGAGATCGGGCGTGTTCAGGGTGATGTGGCCGTAGGCGATCACCAATGCCACCCTCGACCCCTTTGAGCTTGGCCATGCCAAGATGGCACCTCCCAAAAAGAAAAAAGAATGCCAAAGGAAAAGCAAAAGCCTACAGCACCTGGTATTCCCAGGCGGTCTCCCATCCAGGTACTAACCAGGCCCGACCCTGCTTAGCTTCCGAGATCAGACGAGATCTGGCGTGTTCAGGGTGATGTGGCCGTAGGCGATCACCAATGCCACCCTCGACCCCTTTGAGCTTGGCCATGCCAAGATGGCACCTCCCAAAAAGAAAAAAGAATGCCAAAGGAAAAGCAAAAGCCCACAGCACCTGGTATTCCCAGGCGGTCTCCCATCCAGGTACTAACCAGGCCCGACCCTGCTTAGCTTCCGAGATCAGACGAGATCGGGCGTGTTCAGGGTGATGTGGCCGTAGGCGATCACCAATGCCACCCTCGACCCCTTTGAGCTTGGCCATGCCAAGATGGCACCTCCCAAAAAGAAAAAAGAATGCCAAAGGAAAAGCAAAAGCCCACAGCACCTGGTATTCCCAGGCGGTCTCCCATCCAGGTACTAACCAGGCCCGACCCTGCTTAGCTTCCGAGATCAGACGAGATCGGGCGTGTTCAGGGTGATGTGGCCGTAGGCGATCACCAATGCCACCCTCGACCCCTTTGAGCTTGGCCATGCCAAGATGGCACCTCCCAAAAAGAAAAAAGAATGCCAAAGGAAAAGCAAAAGCCTACAGCACCTGGTATTCCCAGGCGGTCTCCCATCCAGGTACTAACCAGGCCCGACCCTGCTTAGCTTCCGAGATCAGACGAGATCGGGCGTGTTCAGGGTGATGTGGCCGTAGGCGATCACCAATGCCACCCTCGACCCCTTTGAGCTTGGCCATGCCAAGATGGCACCTCCCAAAAAGAAAAAAGAATGCCAAAGGAAAAGCAAAAGCCTACAGCACCTGGTATTCCCAGGCGGTCTCCCATCCAGGTACTAACCAGGCCCGACCGTGCTTAGCTTCCGAGATCAGACGAGATCGGGCGTGTTCAGGGTGATGTGGCCATAGGCGATCACCAATGCCACCCTCGACCCCTTTGAGCTTGGCCATGCCAAGATGGCACCTCCCAAAAAGAAAAAAGAATGCCAAAGGAAAAGCAAAAGCCTACAGCACCTGGTATTCCCAGACGGTCTCCCATCCAGGTACTAACCAGGCCCGACCCTGCTTAGCTTCCGAGATCAGACGAGATCGGGCGTGTTCAGGGTGATGTGGCCGTAGGCGATCACCAATGCCACCCTCGACCCCTTTGAGCTTGGCCATGCCAAGATGGCACCTCCCAAAAAGAAAAAAGAATGCCAAAGCAAAAGCCTACAGCACCTGGTATTCCCAGGCGGTCTCCCATCCATGTACTAACCAGGCCCGACCCTGCTTAGCTTCCGAGATCAGACGAGATCGGGCGTGTTCAGGGTGATGTGGCCGTAGGCGATCACCAATGCCACCCTCGACCCCTTTGAGCTTGGCCATGCCAAGATGGCACCTCCCAAAAAGAAAAAAGAATGCCAAAGGAAAAGCAAAAGCCTACAGCACCTGGTATTCCCAGGCGGTCTCCCATCCAGGTACTAACCAGGCCCGACCCTGCTTAGCTTCCGAGATCAGACGAGATTGGGCGTGTTCAGGGTGATGTGGCCGTAGGCGATCACCAATGCCACCCTCGACCCCTTTGAGCTTGGCCATGCCAAGATGGCACCTCCCAAAAAGAAAAAAGAATGCCAAAGGAAAAGCAAAAGCCTACAGCACCTGGTATTCCCAGGCGGTCTCCCATCCAGGTACTAACCAGGCCCGACCCTGCTTAGCTTCCGAGATCAGACGAGATCGGGCGTGTTCAGGGTGATGTGGCCGTAGGCGATCACCAATGCCACCCTCGACCCCTTTGAGCTTGGCCATGCCAAGATGGCACCTCCCAAAAAGAAAAAAGAATGCCAAAGGAAAAGCAAAATCCTAGAGCACCTGGTATTCCCAGGCGGTCTCCCATCCAGGTACTAACCAGGCCCGACCCTGCTTAGCTTCCGAGATCAGACGAGATCGGGCGTGTTCAGGGTGATGTGGCCGTAGGTGATCACCGATGCCACCCTTGACCCCTTTGAGCTTGGCCATGCCAAGATGGCACCTCCCAAAAAGAAAAAAGAATGCCAAAGGAAAAGCAAAAGCCTACAGCACCTGGTATTCCCAGGCGGTCTCCCATCCAGGTACTAACCAGGCCCGACCCTGCTTAGCTTCCGAGATCAGACGAGATCGGGCGTGTTCAGGGTGATGTGGCCGTAGGCGATCACCAATGCCACCCTCGACCCCTTTGAGCTTGGCCATGCCAAGATGGCACCTCCCAAAAAGAAAAAAGAATGCCAAAGGAAAAGCAAAAGCCTACAGCACCTGGTATTCCCAGGCGGTCTCCCATCCAGGTACTAACCAGGCCCGACCCTGCTTAGCTTCCGAGATCAGACGAGATCGGGCGTGTTCAGGGTGATGTGGCCGTAGGCGATCACCAATGCCACCCTCGACCCCTTTGAGCTTGGCCATGCCAAGATGGCACCTCCCAAAAAGAAAAAAGAATGCCAAAGGAAAAGCAAAAGCCTACAGCACCTGGTATTCCCAGGCGGTCTCCCATCCAGGTACTAACCAGGCCCGACCCTGCTTAGCTTCCGAGATCAGACGAGATCGGGCGTGTTCAGGGTGATGTGGCCGTAGGCGATCACCAATGCCACCCTCGACCCCTTTGAGCTTGGCCATGCCAAGATGGCACCTCCCAAAAAGAAAAAAGAATGCCAAAGGAAAAGCAAAAGCCTACAGCACCTGGTATTCCCAGGCGGTCTCCCATCCAGGTACTAACCAGGCCCGACCCTGCTTAGCTTCCGAGATCAGACGAGATCGGGCGTGTTCAGGGTGATGTGGCCGTAGGCGATCACCAATGCCACCCTCGACCCCTTTGAGCTTGGCCATGCCAAGATGGCACCTCCCAAAAAGAAAAAAGAATGCCAAAGGAAAAGCAAAAGCCTACAGCACCTGGTATTCCCAGGCGGTCTCCCATCCAGGTACTAACCAGGCCCGACCCTGCTTAGCTTCCGAGATCAGATGAGATCGGGCGTGTTCAGGGTGATGTGGCCGTAGGCGATCACCAATGCCACCCTCGACCCCTTTGAGCTTGGCCATGCCAAGATGGCACCTCCCAAAAAGAAAAAAGAATGCCAAAGGAAAAGCAAAAGCCTACAGCACCTGGTAGTCCCAGGCGGTCTCCCATCCAGGTACTAACCAGGCCCGACCCTGCTTAGCTTCCGAGTTCAGACGAGATCGGGCGTGTTCAGGGTGATGTGGCCGTAGGCGATCACCAATGCCACCCTTGACCCCTTTGAGCTTGGCCATGCCAAGATGGCACCTCCCAAAAAGAAAAAAGAATGCCAAAGGAAAAGCAAAAGCCTACAGCACCTGGTATTCCCAGGCAGTCTCCCATCCAGGTACTAACCAGGCCCGACCCTGCTTAGCTTCCGAGATCAGACGAGATCGGGCGTGTTCAGGGTGATGTGGCCGTAGGCGATCACCAATGCCACCCTCGACCCCTTTGAGCTTGGCCATGCCAAGATGGCACCTCCCAAAAAGAAAAAAAAATGCCAAAGGAAAAGCAAAAGCCTACAGCACCTGGTATTCCCAGGCGGTCTCCCATCCAGGTACTAACCAGGCCCGACCCTGCTTAGCTTCCGAGATCAGATGAGATCGGGCATGTTCAGGGTGATGTGGCCGTAGGCAATCACCAATGCCACCCTCGACCCCTTTGAGCTTGGCCATGCCAAGATGGCACCTCCCAAAAAGAAAAAAGAATGCCAAAGGAAAAGCAAAAGCCTACAGCACCTGGTATTCCCAGGCGGTCTCCCATCCAGGTACTAACCAGGCCCGACCCTGCTTAGCTTCCGAGATCAGATGAGATCGGGCGTGTTCAGGGTGATGTGGCAGTAGGCGATCACCAATGCCACCCTCGACCCCTTTGAGCTTGGCCATGCCAAGATGGCACCTCCCAAAAAGAAAAAAGAATGCCAAAGGAAAAGCAAAAGCCTACAGCACCTGGTATTCCCAGGCGGTCTCCCATCCAGGTACTAACCAGGCCTGACCCTGCTTAGCTTCCGAGATCAGACGAGATCGGGCGTGTTCAGGGTGATGTGGCCGTAGGCGATCACCAATGCCACCCTCGACCCCTTTGAGCTTGGCCATGCCAAGATGGCACCTCCCAAAAAGAAAAAAGAATGCCAAAGGAAAAGCAAAAGCCTACAGCACCTGGTATTCCCAGGCGGTCTCCCATCCAGGTACTAACCAGGCCCGACCCTGCTTAGCTTCCGAGATCAGACGAGATCGGCGTGTTCAGGGTGATGTGGCCGTAGGCGATCACCAATGCCACCCTCGACCCCTTTGAGCTTGGCCATGCCAAGATGGCACCTCCCAAAAAGAAAAAAGAATGCCAAAGGCTACAGCACCTGGTATTCCCAGGCGGTCTCCCATCCAGGTACTAACCAGGCCCGACCCTGCTTAGCTTCCGAGATCAGACGAGATCGGGCGTGTTCAGGGTGATGTGGCCGTAGGCGATCACCAATGCCACCCTCGACCCCTTTGAGCTTGGCCATGCCAAGATGGCACCTCCCAAAAAGAAAAAAGAATGCCAAAGGAAAAGCAAAAGCCTACAGCACCTGGTATTCCCAGGCGGTCTCCCATCCAGGTACTAACCAGGCCCGACCCTGCTTAGCTTCCGAGATCAGACGAGATCGGGCGTGTTCAGGGTGATGTGGCCGTAGGCGATCACCAATGCCACCCTCGACCCCTTTGAGCTTGGCCATGCCAAGATGGCACCTCCCAAAAAGAAAAAAGAATGCCAAAGGAAAAGCAAAAGCCTACAGCACCTGGTATTCCCAGGCGGTCTCCCATCCAGGTACTAACCAGGCCCGACCCTGCTTAGCTTCCGAGACCAGACGAGATCGGGCGTGTTCAGGGTGATGTGGCCGTAGGCGATCACCAATGCCACCCTCGACCCCTTTGAGCTTGGCCATGCCAAGATGGCACCTCCCAAAAAGAAAAAAGAATGCCAAAGGAAAAGCAAAAGCCTACAGCACCTGGTATTCCCAGGCGATCTCCCATCCAGGTACTAACCAGGCCCGACCCTGCTTAGCTTCCGAGATCAGACGAGATCGGGCGTGTTCAGGGTGATGTGGCCGTAGGCGATCACCAATGCCACCCTCGACCCCTTTGAGCTTGGCCATGCCAAGATGGCACCTCCCAAAAAGAAAAAAGAATGCCAAAGGAAAAGCAAAAGCCTACAGCACCTGGTATTCCCAGGCGGTCTCCCATCCAGGTACTAACCAGGCCCGACCCTGCTTAGCTTCCGAGATCAGACGAGATCGGGCGTGTTCAGGGTGATGTGGCCGTAGGCGATCACCAATGCCACCCTCGACCCCTTTGAGCTTGGCCATGCCAAGATGGCACCTCCCAAAAAGAAAAAAGAATGCCAAAGGAAAAGCAAAAGCCTACAGCACCTGGTATTCCCAGGCGGTCTCCCATCCAGGTACTAACCAGGCCCGACCCTGCTTAGCTTCCGAGATCAGACGAGATCGGGCGTGTTCAGGGTGATGTGGCCGTAGGCGATCACCAATGCCACCCTCGACCCCTTTGAGCTTGGCCATGCCAAGATGGCACCTCCCAAAAAGAAAAAAGAATGCCAAAGGAAAAGCAAAAGCCTACAGCACCTGGTATTCCCAGGCGGTCTCCCATCCAGGTACTAACCAGGCCCGACCCTGCTTAGCTTCCGAGATCAGACGAGATCGGGCGTGTTCAGGGTGATGTGGCCGTAGGCGATCACCAATGCCACCCTCGACCCCTTTGAGCTTGGCCATGCCAAGATGGCACCTCCCAAGAAGAAAAAAGAATGCCAAAGGAAAAGCAAAAGCCTACAGCACCTGGTATTCCCAGGCGGTCTCCCATCCAGGTACTAACCAGGCCCGACCCTGCTTAGCTTCCGAGATCAGACGAGATCGGGCGTGTTCAGGGTGATGTGGCCGTAGGCGATCACCAATGCCACCCTCGACCCCTTTGAGCTTGGCCATGCCAAGATGGCACCTCCCAAAAAGAAAAAAGAATGCCAAAGGAAAAGCAAAAGCCTACAGCACCTGGTATTCCCAGGCGGTCTCCCATCCAGGTACTAACCAGGCCCGACCCTGCTTAGCTTCCGAGATCAGACGAGATCGGGCGTGTTCAGGGTGATGTGGCCGTAGGCGATCACAAATGCCACCCTCGACCCCTTTGAGCTTGGCCATGCCAAGATGGCATCTCCCAAAAAGAAAAAAGAATGCCAAAGGAAAAGCAAAAGCCTACAGCACCTGGTATTCCCAGGCGGTCTCCCATCCAGGTACTAACCAGGCCCGACCCTGCTTAGCTTCCGAGATCAGACGAGATCGGGCGTGTTCAGGGTGATGTGGCCGTAGGCGATCACCAATGCCACCCTCGACCCCTTTGAGCTTGGCCATGCCAAGATGGCACCTCCCAAAAAGAAAAAAGAATGCCAAAGGAAAAGCAAAAGCCTACAGCACCTGGTATTCCCAGGCGGTCTCCCATCCAGGTACTAACCAGGCCCGACCCTGCTTAGCTTCCGAGATCAGACGAGATCGGGCGTGTTCAGGGTGATGTGGCCGTAGGCGATCACCAATGCCACCCTCGACCCCTTTGAGCTTGGCCATGCCAAGATGGCACCTCCCAAAAAGAAAAAAGAATGCCAAAGGAAAAGCAAAAGCCTACAGCACCTGGTATTCCCAGGCGGTCTCCCATCCAGGTACTAACCAGGCCCGACCCTGCTTAGCTTCCGAGATCAGACGAGATCGGGCGTGTTCAGGGTGATGTGGCCGTAGGCGATCACCAATGCCACCCTCGACCCCTTTGAGCTTGGCCATGCCAAGATGGCACCTCCCAAAAAGAAAAAAGAATGCCAAAGGAAAAGCAAAAGCCCACAGAACCTGGTATTCCCAGGCGGTCTCCCATCCAGGTACTAACCAGGCCCGACCCTGCTTAGCTTCCGAGATCAGACGAGATCGGGCGTGTTCAGGGTGATGTGGCCGTAGGCGATCACCAATGCCACCCTCGACCCCTTTGAGCTTGGCCATGCCAAGATGGCACCTCCCAAAAAGAAAAAAGAATGCCAAAGGAAAAGCAAAAGCCTACAGCACCTGGTATTCCCAGGCGGTCTCCCATCCAGGTACTAACCAGGCCCGACCCTGCTTAGCTTCCGAGATCAGACGAGATCGGGCGTGTTCAGGGTGATGTGGCCGTAGGCGATCACCAATGCCACCCTCGACCCCTTTGAGCTTGGCCATGCCAAGATGGCACCTCCCAAAAAGAAAAAAGAATGCCAAAGGAAAAGCAAAAGCCTACAGCACCTGGTATTCCCAGGCGGTCTCCCATCCAGGTACTAACCAGGCCCGACCCTGCTTAGCTTCCGAGATCAGACGAGATCGGGCGTGTTCAGAGTGATGTGGCCGTAGGCGATCACCAATGCCACCCTCGACCCCTTTGAGCTTGGCCATGCCAAGATGGCACCTCCCAAAAAGAAAAAAGAATGCCAAAGGAAAAGCAAAAGCCTACAGCACCTGGTATTCCCAGGCGGTCTCCCATCCAGGTACTAACCAGGCCCGACCCTGCTTAGCTTCCGAGATCAGACGAGATCGGGCGTGTTCAGGGTGATGTGGCCGTAGGCGATCACCAATGCCACCCTCGACCCCTTTGAGCTTGGCCATGCCAAGATGGCACCTCCCAAAAAGAAAAAAGAATGCCAAAGGAAAAGCAAAAGCCTACAGCACCTGGTATTCCCAGGCGGTCTCCCATCCAGGTACTAACCAGGCCCGACCCTGCTTAGCTTCCGAGATCAGACGAGATCGGGCGTGTTCAGGGTGATGTGGCCGTAGGCGATCACCAATGCCACCCTCGACCCCTTTGAGCTTGGCCATGCCAAGATGGCACCTCCCAAAAAGAAAAAAGAATGCCAAAGGCTACAGCACCTGGTATTCCCAGGCGGTCTCCCATCCAGGTACTAACCAGGCCCGACCCTGCTTAGCTTCCGAGATCAGACGAGATCGGGCGTGTTCAGGGTGATGTGGCCGTAGGCGATCACCAATGCCACCCTCGACCCCTTTGAGCTTGGCCATGCCAAGATGGCACCTCCCAAAAAGAAAAAAGAATGCCAAAGGAAAAGCAAAAGCCTACAGCACCTGGTATTCCCAGGCGGTCTCCCATCCAGGTACTAACCAGGCCCGACCCTGCTTAGCTTCCGAGATCAGACGAGATCGGGCGTGTTCAGGGTGATGTGGCCGTAGGCGATCACCAATGCCACCCTCGACCCCTTTGAGCTTGGCCATGCCAAGATGGCACCTCCCAAAAAGAAAAAAGAATGCCAAAGGAAAAGCAAAAGCCTACAGCACCTGGTATTCCCAGGCGGAATCCCATCCAGGTACTAACCAGGCCCGACCCTGCTTAGCTTCCGAGATCAGACGAGATCGGGCGTGTTCAGGGTGATGTGGCCGTAGGCGATCACCAATGCCACCCTCGACCCCTTTGAGCTTGGCCATGCCAATATGGCACCTCCCAAAAAGAAAAAAGAATGCCAAAGGAAAAGCAAAAGCCTACAGCACCTGGTATTCCCAGGCGGTCTCCCATCCAGGTACTAACCAGGCCCGACCCTGCTTAGCTTCCGAGATCAGACGAGATCGGGCATGTTCAGGGTGATGTGGCCGTAGGCGATCACCAATGCCACCCTCGACCCCTTTGAGCTTGGCCATGCCAAGATGGCACCTCCCAAAAAGAAAAAAGAATGCCAAAGGAAAAGCAAAAGCCTACAGCACCTGGTATTCCCAGGCGGTCTCCCATCCAGGTACTAACCAGGCCCGACCCTGCTTAGCTTCCGAGATCAGACGAGATCGGGCGTGTTCAGGGTGATGTGGCCGTAGGCGATCACCAATGCCACCCTCGACCCCTTTGAGCTTGGCCATGCCAAGATGGCACCTCCCAAAAAGAAAAAAGAATGCCAAAGGAAAAGCAAAAGCCTACAGCACCTGGTATTCCCAGGCGGTCTCCCATCCAGGTACTAACCAGGCCCGACCCTGCTTAGCTTCCGAGATCAGACGAGATCGGGCGTGTTCAGGGTGATGTGGCCGTAGGCGATCACCAATGCCACCCTCGACCCCTTTGAGCTTGGCCATGCCAAGATGGCACCTCCCAAAAAGAAAAAAGAATGCCAAAGGAAAAGCAAAAGCCTACAGCACCTGGTATTCCCAGGCGGTCTCCCATCCAGGTACTAACCAGGCCCGACCCTGCTTAGCTTCCGAGATCAGACGAGATCGGGCGTGTTCAGGGTGATGTGGCCGTAGGCGATCAACAATGCCACCCTCGACCCCTTTGAGCTTGGCCATGCCAAGATGGCACCTCCCAAAAAGAAAAAAGAATGCCAAAGGAAAAGCAAAAGCCTACAGCACCTGGTATTCCCAGGCGGTCTCCCATCCAGGTACTAACCAGGCCCGACCCTGCTTAGCTTCCGAGATCAGACGAGATCGGGCGTGTTCAGGGTGATGTGGCCGTAGGCGATCACCAATGCCAACCTCGACCCCTTTGAGCTTGGCCATGCCAAGATGGCACCTCCCAAAAAGAAAAAAGAATGCCAAAGGAAAAGCAAAAGCCTACAGCACCTGGTATTCCCAGGCGGTCTCCCATCCAGGTACTAACCAGGCCCGACCCTGCTTAGCTTCCGAGATCAGACGAGATCGGGCGTGTTCAGGGTGATGTGGCCGTAGGCGATCACCAATGCCACCCTCGACCCCTTTGAGCTTGGCCATGCCAAGATGGCACCTCCCAAAAAGAAAAAAGAATGCCAAAGGAAAAGCAAAAGCCTACAGCACCTGGTTTTCCCAGGCGGTCTCCCATCCAGGTACTAACCAGGCCCGACCCTGCTTAGCTTCCGAGATCAGACGAGATCGGGCGTGTTCAGGGTGATGTGGCCGTAGGCGATCACCAATGCCACCCTCGACCCCTTTGAGCTTGGCCATGCCAAGATGGCACCTCCCAAAAAGAAAAAAGAATGCCAAAGCCTACAGCACCTGGTATTCCCAGGCGGTCTCCCATCCAGGTACTAACCAGGCCCGACCATGCTTAGCTTCCGAGATCAGACGAGATCGGGCGTGTTCAGGGTGATGTGGCCGTAGGCGATCACCAATGCCACCCTCGACCCCTTTGAGCTTGGCCATGCCAAGATGGCACCTCCCAAAAAGAAAAAAGAATGCCAAAGGAAAAGCAAAAGCCTACAGCACCTGGTATTCCCAGGCGGTCTCCCATCCAGGTACTAACCAGGCCCGACCCTGCTTAGCTTCCGAGATCAGACGAGATCGGGCGTGTTCAGGGTGATGTGGCCGTAGGCGATCACCAATGCCACCCTCGACCCCTTTGAGCTTGGCCATGCCAAGATGGCACCTCCCAAAAAGAAAAAAGAATGCCAAAGGAAAAGCAAAAGCCTACAGCACCTGGTATTCCCAGGCGGTCTCCCATCCAGGTACTAACCAGGCCCGACCCTGCTTAGCTTCCGAGATCAGACGAGATCGGGCGTGTTCAGGGTGATGTGGCCGTAGGCGATCACAAATGCCACCCTCGACCCCTTTGAGCTTGGCCATGCCAAGATGGCACCTCCCAAAAAGAAAAAAGAATGCCAAAGGAAAAGCAAAAGCCTACAGCACCTGGTATTCCCAGGCGGTCTCCCATCCAGGTACTAACCAGGCCCGACCCTGCTTAGCTTCCGAGATCAGACGAGATCGGGCGTGTTCAGGGTGATGTGGCCGTAGGCGATCACCAATGCCACCCTCGACCCCTTTGAGCTTGGCCATGCCAAGATGGC
Organism: Pelophylax lessonae; assembly: GCF_965119305.1. Classification (NCBI taxonomy): domain Eukaryota; kingdom Metazoa; phylum Chordata; class Amphibia; order Anura; family Ranidae; genus Pelophylax; species Pelophylax lessonae. Next base: position 225,919 of record NW_028120057.1, on the reverse strand, counting down.
ACCTCCCAAAAAGAAAAAAGAATGCCAAAGGAAAAGCAAAAGCCTACAGCACCTGGTATTCCCAGGCGGTCTCCCATCCAGGTACTAACCAGTCCTGACCCTGCTTAGCTTCCGAGATCAGAGGAGATCGGGCGTGTTCAGGGTGATGTGGCCGTAGGCGATCACCAATGCCACCCTCGACCCCTTTGAGCTTGGCCCTGCCAAGATGGCACCTCCCAAAAAGAAAAAAGAATGCCAAAGGAAAAGCAAAAGCCTACAGCACCTGGTATTCCCAGGCGGTGTCCCATCCAGGTACTAACCAGGCCCGACCCTGCTTAGCTTCCGAGATCAGACGAGATCGGGCGTGTTCAGGGTGATGTGGCCGTAGGCGATCACCAATGCCACCCTCGACCCCTTTGAGCTTGGCCATGCCAAGATGGCACCTCCCAAAAAGAAAAAAGAATGCCAAAGGAAAAGCAAAAGCCTACAGCACCTGGTATTCCCAGGCGGTCTCCCATCCAGGTACTAACCAGGACCGACCCTGCTTAGCTTCCGAGATCAGACGAGATCGGGCGTGTTCAGGGTGATGTGGCCGTAGGCGATCACCAATGCCACCCTCGACCCCTTTGAGCTTGGCCATGCCAAGATGGCACCTCCCAAAAAGAAAAAAGAATGCCAAAGGAAAAGCAAAAGCCTACAGCACCTGGTATTCCCAGGCGGTCTCCCATCCAGGTACTAACCAGGCCCGACCCTGCTTAGCTTCCGAGATCAGACGAGATCGGGCGTGTTCAGGGTGATGTGGCCGTAGGCGATCACCAACGCCACCCTCGACCCCTTTGAGCTTGGCCATGCCAAGATGGCACCTCCCAAAAAGAAAAAAGAATGCCAAAGGAAAAGCAAAAGCCTACAGCACCTGGTATTCCCAGGCGGTCTCCCATCCAGGTACTAACCAGGCCCGACCCTGCTTAGCTTCCGAGATCAGACGAGACCGGGCGTGTTCAGGGTGATGTGGCCGTAGGCGATCACCAATGCCACCCTCGACCCCTTTGAGCTTGGCCATGCCAAGATGGCACCTCCCAAAAAGAAAAAAGAATGCCAAAGGAAAAGCAAAAGCCTACAGCACCTGGTATTCCCAGGCGGTGTCCCATCCAGGTACTAACCAGGCCCGACCCTGCTTAGCTTCCGAGATCAGACGAGATCGGGCGTGTTCAGGGTGATGTGGCCGTAGGCGATCACCAATGCCACCCTCGACCCCTTTGAGCTTGGCCATGCCAAGATGGCACCTCCCAAAAAGAAAAAAGAATGCCAAAGGAAAAGCAAAAGCCTACAGCACCTGGTATTCCCAGGCGGTCTCCCATCCAGGTACTAACCAGCCCCGACCCTGCTTAGCTTCCGAGATCAGACGAGATCGGGCGTGTTCAGGGTGATGTGGCCGTAGGCGATCACCAATGCCACCCTCGACCCCTTTGAGCTTGGCCATGCCAAGATGGCACCTCCCAAAAAGAAAAAAGAATGCCAAAGGAAAAGCAAAAGCCTACAGCACCTGGTATTCCCAGGCGGTCTCCCATCCAGGTACTAACCAGGCCCGACCCTGCTTAGCTTCCGAGATCAGACGAGATCGGGCGTGTTCAGGGTGATGTGGCCGTAGGCGATCACCAATGCCACCCTCGACCCCTTTGAGCTTGGCCATGCCAAGATGGCACCTCCCAAAAAGAAAAAAGAATGCCAAAGGAAAAGCAAAAGCCTACAGCACCTGGTATTCCCAGGCGGTCTCCCATCCAGGTACTAACCAGGCCCGACCCTGCTTAGCTTCCAAGATCAGACGAGATCGGGCGTGTTCAGGGTGATGTGGCCGTAGGCGATCACCAATGCCACCCTCGACCCCTTTGAGCTTGGCCATGCCAAGATGGCACCTCCCAAAAAGAAAAAAGAATGCCAAAGGAAAAGCAAAAGCCTACAGCACCTGGTATTCCCAGGCGGTCTCCCATCCAGGTACTAACCAGGCCCGACCCTGCTTAGCTTCCGAGATCAGACGAGATCGGGCGTGTTCAGGGTGATGTGGCCGTAGGCGATCACCAATGCCACCCTCGACCCCTTTGAGCTTGGCCATGCCAAGATGGCACCTCCCAAAAAGAAAAAAGAATGCCAAAGGAAAAGCAAAAGCCTACAGCACCTGGTATTCCCAGGCGGTCTCCCATCCAGGTACTAACCAGGCCCGACCCTGCTTAGCTTCCGAGATCAGACGAGATCGGGCGTGTTCAGGGTGATGTGGCCGTAGGCGATCACCAATGCCACCCTCGACCCCTTTGAGCTTGGCCATGCCAAGATGGCACCTCCCAAAAAGAAAAAAGAATGCCAAAGGAAAAGCAAAAGCCTACAGCACCTGGTATTCCCAGGCGGTCTCCCATCCAGGTACTAACCAGGCCCGACCCTGCTTAGCTTCCGAGATCAGACGAGATCGGGCGTGTTCAGGGTGATGTGGCCGTAGGCGATCACCAATGCCACCCTCGACCCCTTTGAGCTTGGCCATGCCAAGATGGCACCTCCCAAAAAGAAAAAAGAATGCCAAAGGAAAAGCAAAAGCCTACAGCACCTGGTATTCCCAGGCGGTCTCCCATCCAGGTACTAACCAGGCCCGACCCTGCTTAGCTTCCGAGATCAGACGAGATCGGGCGTGTTCAGGGTGATGTGGCCGTAGGCGATCACCAATGCCACCCTCGACCCCTTTGAGCTTGGCCATGCCAAGATGGCACCTCCCAAAAAGAAAAAAGAATGCCAAAGGAAAAGCAAAAGCCTACAGCACCTGGTATTCCCAGGCGGTCTCCCATCCAGGTACTAACCAGGCCCGACCCTGCTTAGCTTCCGAGATCAGACGAGATCGGGCGTGTTCAGGGTGATGTGGCCGTAGGCGATCACCAATGCCACCCTCGACCCCTTTGAGCTTGGCCATGCCAAGATGGCACCTCCCAAAAAGAAAAAAGAATGCCAAAGGAAAAGCAAAAGCCTACAGCACCTGGTATTCCCAGGCGGTCTCCCATCCAGGTACTAACCAGGCCCGACCCTGCTTAGCTTCCAAGATCAGACGAGATCGGGCGTGTTCAGGGTGATGTGGCCGTAGGCGATCACCAATGCCACCCTCGACCCCTTTGAGCTTGGCCATGCCAAGATGGCACCTCCCAAAAAGAAAAAAGAATGCCAAAGGAAAAGCAAAAGCCTACAGCACCTGGTATTCCCAGGCGGTCTCCCATCCAGGTACTAACCAGGCCCGACCCTGCTTAGCTTCCGAGATCAGACGAGATCGGGCGTGTTCAGGGTGATGTGGCCGTAGGCGATCACCAATGCCACCCTCGACCCCTTTGAGCTTGGCCATGCCAAGATGGCACCTCCCAAAAAGAAAAAAGAATGCCAAAGGAAAAGCAAAAGCCTACAGCACCTGGTAT